>NC_133912.1:5023900-5190400 GCF_964199755.1 Larus michahellis
ATTCAGCCCCTCCAAATTAGAAGGCGAACCATCTGCACGACAGGATGGAGCTCTCCTCAAAGGCTGCAGGCCAGGGCTGATCTCAGTGACACCGGGGTAAGCCTGGAGTATCTCCACCAGAGTTACAACCAGCTCACCCAACATCTCAGATTCTGGCCTGGTGCACGCGTCTTCCTGCCAGAATAGCGTTCTGGGCCCAGCCCTTTAATGTTGTATCACAATAGTGACGGGCTCCTCTGCTCCAGAGCTGATGAGGAACCGCTGTGGTGTTGTCCAATGTTAATTAATCCCTTTTAGGCAAAATTTGAGCTCGGTGGTAACCGAAAAGACAAGGCAGCCCGTTCAGAGCTCTGCAGCCTCTCACCCTCTGTGATTTTAGCAATATGTCTTGCCCTCAAGTCCCACATGCCACAGCAAATCCCTTGTGTTTCCTGGAAGCTAGAGCACTGATGGAAACTCAATGGGAAGGAAAGATGTGCTGTATGAGAAGTGAAGATACGCACGTGTCCTTACAGCTTCGCAGGTAATGCTGTTTGGAAAGCCTGGCTTGTGATGCAGGCTTCCCCAGGTACTGCATTTTTGGGTGTGGGCCAAACAGCAGCCAGGATAAGCCAGCACAAAGGAAGAGCTGGATCTGAGGCACTGTCTGGCTTAGACCATTTGGCTTGAATTGCGCTAAGGCATTGTAGCTAATGGTGAGAGCGTGACATCGCCAAAGGTACCTCTCTCACATGAGTGCCTTGGGGACGTCCCTCACCTGATGTACCTCAGGCAGGTCCCTAAAGGTAAGTGAGATTTGTCCAGGCCTAAGGGCATCTCCATGGGGAGAAAGAGATCGCAAAGCTAGTCCTGACTTCAGTTAGCTACGGCACAGGGTCACAGAGATGCTCTGATCCCGATAGCTGGACTGCTCGTGTAAAACCAACCTGAGTGAATCGTCCTCTGCGCTGCTCAGTGGTTCTGGGTCTCAGACACAACTGGGGTGTCCCTGACCCCAGAATGCAGTCATACCCCTGGGCCGCATCCTGAAAGATGCCAAAAGCCATTACCCAACCCACCAAATGGTTTGGGGTCCAGATATCGTAGTAACGGACAGATCTGAGGCAAATATACTTCACTGGGTTTAATATGACAGAGCCCAGCCACAAATGTCTTATCCAGGTTTGTTTGGAGCCAGGATTTGGTTCAGGCCAAGTGTTTTGTTTTGTTTGTTTATCTAAGATACGGTTTTGGATGCTGAGCAGGAAAAAAAGAAGGCATAACTGACGGATGTTAATTCTGTTAATTTCAGATCTCCTTTTGGCAGCTGGATGAGAAGGGAATGCCACCGCAAAGGAAGGAAGACTGAGGCGAGGTTCAAGTTGTATTCAGAGGGAACACAAGTGCTGTGCATTACACGTCACCACCACGACAGGTCAGTACCTTTTCCCTGGCGTCACTGTCAGAGTTCTGAGAGTAGCATCCATGGTAACTCAGTCAGACCCTGCATATGGATTTAAAGGTGATGAAAATGCCACAACTGAAATTAACTTGTATCAGAAAGGAATTACACAGTTGTAAGGCTTAAACGATTTTAAACATGGTACTAGATCAAATGCTTTGTACTAAGTAAACGGTCGATGAAAAAAAAGTTTCAGAAAGTGCTTTGTAATGAGGCAGACTGAGTCAGCTTTAAATTTTCTGCTTTTTTGGATGGCCTTCGGGTTTTTGCATTAACTGCACTAGGTAGTTTGCTTGGAAAAGTCTGTGAATTCTGGCTTGTTGTTTGCAAAGTGCTGAGAACACTGTGACATCTCTGAAAATACAAATAATAATGGTGGTAATGAACAGCAGCTTATCAAAATCTTTTGTGTTGGCTTAGAAATCCATGAATTCTTTGTTCTCTGATTCACCCCTTGCAGCATCCTGTGCTATGATATCTGTCTTTGGATGCCAGTAATATGCAGCTAAGATCTGGGGCAGTTCCTAAGAAATAGAATGCAATTTGCTTTCTTTGAAAGAATTTCAAATAGGGCCAGTTCTGCAGCTGGTGGCTTCAGGAGAATTTATTCCCTAATCTGGCAGTTGGGATTTACTTCTCCTGTTTAGAAGTTTTAACTTCCTTACAGTTCCCATAACCAGAACTCAGTTTTAGGATGGCTTCCTGGTGCTTTGATCAATCCTTTAGTTAACTTCAACATGGTTTATGCATATTCAGCTGCTGAGAAGACCAGGTGCCAGTGTAAACCATTCGTGCTTTATATTCGTTGCTTACTTTGAGACTGAAAACTTTTTAGATGCATAGTGTTTTATAGTTTATGTATATCTCTTGTGTACTGTATGTGCAAACTCCCTTAGTCGAAGACTGGTTCTGTCTAATATTAGGCGTGTGTCTGGGCCACCTGGGTCACAGTCCTGTGAGTGGAGAGAAATAAACGGGTGCAAAAGGTGACTCAGGCAGATTGAGTATTGCTCTGAAAGTGTCCATCTCTCCTGCTGATCATGGGGAGAGCCAAGGGAATAGCAGAAAGGGGACGGATTCAGGACACTGCTGTGCAGGCTTTTAAATGTGCTGGAGAGAAAGATGCCAGATCTCTGTGTGGGGTGTCCTGGTTTGGGAGCTGTTGTGGAGATGGGATACAGAACCACGTGTATATTGGGTGGCAGGGACATACTGCATTTTCTTTTCTTCTTAAGCTTATCTGAGGGGAGGAAACTGTAGACGTTATCTTTTTTGAGTGGAAAAACTGATTTCAAGTACATATGTTTGAAGCTAGCAACAGCGTGAGCCAGGTTAACTTGACTAAATAGGCATATGAGACCACAAAATCAGACTGAGCATAATTAGAAACCAGGATGCCTCCCAGCGCTTAAAGGTTTATTTTCAGATTAAGATGAGCTGACAAAACATATTAGTGAGAGGTGGAATTGGTATGAGCCATGTTTGGCATTTTACTACTTAGTAGCAGCAACAGGACGCCCTATATACCAATCAGAACCGCACGTGCACAGGCCTGGATTAATTCACCCCACCTGCTTTTTGGTGGTTAACACCGGTACCTAAGTAAGTTGCACAAAGCTCTCAGAGTCGATGGGATGGGCTCAATCACCTTTGGAGGTGCTGCTGATCTGCTGTGGAGCCTAAGAAGACTATGCTCTTAACAAGGGGTCTCAACTAATTGCCTGTGCTTTGTTGAGATGTGTGCAAGCCAAGATGTAGTGTCCACTCATCACAGAGAGGCAACACATGGCCCAAGTAAGTTGAAAAGGAGAATACCAGGTTCTCATGAAATGATTTGTAGAGCAGAGAGTTTGCAGTCTGCCAGCCATTGAATGCTGCTGGGTAGTTTGCAAGCAGGGGTGAGGATTTAAAGAGTTGAAGGAGAGCATGGTAGTAGTTTTATACGTTTCTTTCCAAGGATTTATTTTCCTTTGTGGCAGCGCTCTCATTACCACTAGCCTGGATTCCTCTGCTGTCCATCCTGCACATCACATTAACACAGGCAGTGCACTGCCTCTGTTTGTGGGATCAAGCCATCAGCACTGGAGCGGGGCCGTAAAACTGTTGTGCCTGAGCACGGCCAGGCTGCCAGCGAGACACAGGGCTGATTTATGCTGGCTGACGGTGGGACCTCTTGCCTACTAAACGCAGTCCTCTGCGTTCAGTGCCAGCAGGTGCCTCGCCTATCTGGGCGCTGCCAAGCTTCCTCCTGCTGTTCTCCTGAGTTCCAGGATTTCATCTTTGCTCGTGCTGCTGTTTTTAATCCCTCTGCCTTGTTCCCAGCCCTTGGTGTCTGTTCAGAGGCTCCGTCTCATTTACTGTTGTCCTGGTGCCAGAATTAAGTCTGAGGCGATGGAGCTGCCTCTGCGTGGGGAGGACTCATGCTCGCTGGCTCCACCGTCTGGACCTGGCCCCGAGCACAGAGCTCAGCAACCCCTAACAGGTCCCCTTGCTTTCTCTCCAAGAATATGATTAGAGGTTTGAAACTGAGCAGACAGCTGGTATACTCTCCCAGGGCAGCCTCCGTGTCTGGGTCTCCATTGTTTTTGTCCAAATCGTATCTGATTCCTTTCCAAAAGCATTTCAGTCCGTAAAACCAGACCAGGTGCCTTTGGTTGTACTCATTCCTGAAATACCAGCTACGAACAAAAGCATTTTTGGATTGGTTTTAAAATGGGTATGAAATTCATGTCAAACTGGGATGTAATTTTTTTCCCAATTAAAGGATTTGAATCTTTCTTATGCTTTCCAGATAGACAACTGACCTTGTTCAAATCAGTCCTTGATCTTATACCCGATTTACTGTACCTTCTTTTACTAGATCTTCAAAAGTGCTTCATGCCATGCTGCAGTCTCTGAAATCTGACCTCTGTATGCATTCTTTGCACCTTGACCTCTCGGGTTTTTTACATAGAGTAAAAGTATCAGCAAGTCAGATGATAGCTTTTGCTGCAATGGGCTTTCCCATTCTGCTCAGTAATTTGCCAGAACAGAGGAAAAAGCAAAAGAAACCTTCCCTTACCAGCCAAAATTTGTGGAAGCGTTTAAAAGCTCGGGTGGCCTCTGAGCCTTGGTTTAGTTCTGCATCCCCGTTAAGTGCCAAGCTAAGTGCTTTGTCCTCCAGACTGTCCTTCATCAAACAGCATGAGCAGTACCACTGGCACCAGGGCTACGGAAGGGCTCCTGATGCTGCCAAGAAGATGGGCCCTAGTTACGGAGCGGAGATCTGCCAACCTTCTGTGCCGGGGAGTTTGCAAACTTCCACAACGCATCTGTTTTATTTCAGATCATGGACTGCACTGAATAGTCCTTTTGTGTGCTCTGTCTCCAGCTACTAAAACTGGCTCTGAAGAAGCCAGAGATAAATATGACAGCTACTGTTATAGAGTATCCCCTGGATACTACGGCCTGACCTGCACCCAGCGTCTATCTTAACATTGTCAGTAATAATGTTTATATTGCTGTGTCAACTTCATTTCTTATCATGTAACCAGAGATGGGCCAAACGAACGTGGAAAGCTGTTCTGTACCTCTGCATTCAGGGTCATTTGGAGGTCTGCAGATGGGACAGGCACTTTGCCACTGAACTGTTTACCCCGGCGTATGCCATGATGTCCTATGTATCATTCAAGGGGAAAACAGTGCTGTTTGAAGTGACAGGAGAGCGTTACAAGGGTAGACTGAATGGCATGGCTGCAGATCGGCAGCTCTGCCTACCCACAGTATGGGTTGTTACAGCAGGTTTTGCAGAGGTAGGCTCTGTCCACGTTTCCCGTGGGACATTACCTTCCAAACTGCCACAGGTTCTCTGTGTGGGTTCAGGTAGCTGCAGTAATGCTAACAGTTTTGTGTACCGTTCATCTGCATCGTTAAATGGTAGAAATTCCTACTCTTCAATGGCAGGGGAAATGGTTTTGTGTATTTACCACTGGGTAGAGGTGTGTTTGCATATGAGTGTATCAGTAGCAAGGGAATATGAGCGTTCCTGTACCTGGCACAGTGTTTGTCGTTATCTGCCTGGGAGCGCTAGGTCCCGGTAAAGTGGTGTAAAGAGGAGGCTGTTTCATCATGCCTCTGAGCAGCAGGTCTTTGATGCCTGAATCAGGGTTTCCATTGGTTGATCTAATTTGGAAATTAGAATTTGGAAATTTTGACCCATTTCATTTGTATTTTGCACTAGAAAGCAGTGCCTACGCCTCTAGTACTTGCAGTTCGGTTGCTGGAGTATCACCAGTTCAAGACATCACCCAGGCAGGGCCACTGGGACCCCAGCTCTCCCTGCGCTGTCTCTGGACAGTGTTTGACTAGACTGCTTTTATCTCTCTAGTCTGTCTGTGGGAGTTGAATCTTTGTACAGAGACTGCATTGCTTGGCATCTAATCTGCACCGGTTGACTCAGTCAGCCTCAGAAGGCAAGCGGGGAGGGAGATAAGTAGGAGGAAGAAAGGTGGGAGTGGAAAATAACATATTTGAGGGGACAGCAGGAAGCCTAGGCTCATTCGCATCTTGGGAATTGCTCAGGACATGACCAAGTGAGTGTTTCCTGATCCCCTATTCTTTTTTTTTTTTTGGTGTTTTGTTTTGTTTTGTTTTGTTTTGTTCCCCTGTGGGCCATGAAGAAAGGGTGCCTAGGAGGGCACGACCGGGGGAATCCCAACATGGGTGATGCCCTTAGCAAATGTCACTAGAAAACCAAGTGTCCCAGGTGGGTGGTAACCTTGACCCGCCAAGATAGCTCAGTCGCAAAGATTTTCTTTATATTCTTTTCTGTGGTACCTGGATTTCCATTGAAGATCGCTTGTTCAGTCCAGTCCTTGCTTATGCCTTGAGAGGAGTTCTCTGCATGGAGGATATTTTAATACACGTTTCCGTGTTATTGTTTGCGTTTTCTGTGGGGAGATGAACCAAAATGGAGACTAAACGAGGTTCCTTGGTGAGGGAAAGAAAGCAAGAAAGATAAAAAATGTTACTGCTTTTGGATAAAAGGGATGGGGGTCGTTTCAACCTGCAGGTTATTTGAGAAGACAGGCCATTGTGGAGGTGGAGCTGTAAAGCGGGACGAGAGGGAGAGGTGTATAGCTGTGTGTCTTTTCAAGTACTTCAGGACATGCCAACATAAAAGTTGCCATGTGAATGTCAGATACTGTTATCTGTTATTGCTAAAGTTGGGGATCTGCTCACACTTTTAAAGATCAGTAATCCCACATGCTCTAAACAGGCAGAGCTAGGATCACAGGATGCTCGTTGCGTGTTCCATGTACTTCAGGGATTGATTATGTCTTTTCTTTGTCTGCCCTAATTAAATCAATAAATGGCCTTTGTAGTCACCTGTGTAGCAGGTGACAAGTTGAGCTGCTTGAGGTCACTGAAGAGGGCACCCCGGCCGCCTTTGAAAAAGAAAAGGATTTTGATCCAGAATAGTCATGATGTCCTAGTTTCTGAGTCCCTTGGGCCAGCGTGTGCCTAGAACAGGGCTCTGAAAGCAAATAGAAAGGAACAGAAGAGAATTGTCTTCTCTCAGGGATGATCTAAGAAATCTGGTATTTCTGTTGTCTCAAATCTTTCACTGTTTACTCCAGCTGTCACCTGTTTTGTTTCTTCTGCGCTTCTCTTATTAAGATATTAGTAATGCTGTGATGATTAGGTGAGCAGATTATCTGTCAATGTTGCATTATGATTTAGTTTCTAGTTGCACGGTAGCAACTCCTGGGTGTACGGGAACTGTATTGTGTAGGTTGCTTTATAAACCCAGTGCTTATTTATCAAGGTGAGATCATTTTAAGTGGAAGTGGGTAGAAAGAAATTTTGATTCAGATTCCTCTGGGTCCTATGGTTGTTTGAAATCCAGATCAACTCCGAACGGATCCGAATTTTACATGCAATACGTGTTTCACATCAATACAGCCCGAGTCTAAGAGTGACACAGCCTCGTTCCCAGAGATGAAAACAAATGCAAATCCATGTGCGGCGGTTTGTTCTGCTGGATTAGCCCGTTTTTCCCCAGATTGATGCAAGGGCATTTGCAGGTGTTTTCTCTGTGGTAGTCGTTGTTTGACATTGGATCCTGGCATGGGGGTGATCGGAAGAGCGGTCACTGGGACTAGCAGAGCTGGCTCTGGTAAGGCCACTGCTGTTAGCACATTTTTGCCTCCTGGGATAGAGGGGTGTGTGCAGAAACCTGGCCCTTGTCGTGTCCTTCCTTCCCTGCGACCCTCCGAGGTGGTTCATCCTTCACAGAACCTTGTGCCTTGTTCTAGCACTGAAGGATTATCAATATAAAACAAAGCAGCACTAATAGGAAGGGATTTTGGTTTGGGTTTTTTTGTTTTTGGTTTTTTTTTTTTTGCTCAGGGGTATAAAAATGGTATCTTTTAACCTGTCATGCATTTACAACACATCTGAGGTTTGAAAGAGGCTGTCCAAAAAGAAACCCAAGAGTAATAAGAGTGTGTTAGCAGAGCCAGTAGGCATTGAATAGTCTCTGTGGTGGTAGAAAAGCCTTAGGCTTCAACTGATTGCTAATTATGTGGCTCTATTCCTTTTTAAGAAAATACCATGCAAGGTTTGTGAAGGAGGTAAAGTGTGTTAATCTGTGGAGAGTTACCAGATTTTGGGTTAGTGGTTTTTTTTTCTTCTTTTTTCCTTTTTCCCATGCTTCAATTTGGTATTACAGACTGGGCTCTGGTTTTAAAATGAAGCCACATTCCCAAGTTCTGCCATCCATCTCTTAGAGCCACCGTGTAAAGGGCACAAGTTATTCCACCTTAAAAAGAAAAGAAAAAAAAGAAAAAGGGAAAAAAAGCAAAACCCACGCTGTGCAGAGAGGGAGAGAGTTACAGAAAGTGGGCCCCCTGCTTTTTTCAGAGGGGGAATGTAAGCAGATCCTTGCTGAAACTGCTTCACTCAGCAGTTTTCAGCTTGTTTTAATTGGCCTGGCCTGAAAGAATTCTGAATGCTGTACCTGTGCCAATGAAAATGCAAATGTTTCCCCGAGACGAGGCACTTGGAGTGCCTGTGCCCCAGCTCTGATAGCAGCAGCAGGGGCATGGAGACATGGATGTGATGGGAAATGGGGAGGCCTTGATCTAACTCAGCTTAGAAAACAAAGGGCTTTGGAAAATGAAGCGTGAATAAGGCAGACCAGGGCAAAATGTAGGGTACCTCCTGGAACTTCTGCAAACCCTGGAGCTTTTCTGTAGCGAAGTCCATTACCCTCTCACCTCGCACTGGACTATTGGACCCTTTACTAATTTACAGGGGAACTCTTTCTTTCTGTTTTTGTTTATTTGTTTATGTCTTTAATTGTTACTTACTGTAGAAGGTTTTCTGTCAGCATAAAGACTATTTCTTGAAGTGCAGAGATGCTGTCATTGAGCGCATCCTTACAGCCAGAGGGTGGGGTGGTGGTAGGTACCACAGTGGGGACTGTCTCGCTGGGGGAGAAGTGAGGTTGTGAACCGATCCCAGACTCTGGCACCCTGCAGGAATGAACAGGGCGGGCTGGGAGACACCGGTGATGTTTCTGCGCGTGGAGCCTGGTGGCAGGGCTGTCGTTGAAGCAGTGGTTGATGGACCCTGCTTGATGGTTTGAGCTCTTCCTTGTCTGTGCTGCTGCAGCCTGCAACCCTTGGTCTCAAGGGCTCTTCCACCTCACGCTGGAGCCAGATTTTATGGGTGGCTTTGGGGGTGGCTCAAAGGAGTAACATCAGGGCCAGCGAATCAGACGCTGACTGTGTCTGCTACAGGGCTGGAGTTTGGTTTTAATGGAGAATTATGATGAGGGTATCAAGTTGTTTCTCTGAACCAGTAAGATCTTTTCCCTATCGATGTGGTGTAGCCTAATGCTCCGTACCACTGAAACTTTAGCATCACTCCCATTTAAGAAAGACTATTCTTTTCTAACTCTATACAAACTATTCTTCATGTTGCTAGCTCAGCTGGTTACAGCATTTCCAAATTACTTCAGTTTCACCGTTCTGCATCCAGCTCCGATGCAAAGTAAACTGTATTCTCTCCCAAAGCATCGGGTCAGTGCTGGAGTCGGAATTACTGGCATGACTGTCTTTAGGCTCTAAGCTTGCCATTATCTTAAAACATGAAAAGACGATTGCTTAATTCTTTGTGTTTGCTTTCTGAGGCATTTTTACAACAGACCATCTTTCCATTGTGGCAAAAAAGACCCAAATGGTTTCCATTTCACTGAAATTTGATAGTAACTCACGCTGGGCGCATTATCGCAAAATTATGGTGTGTTTGTACACGCATGGGTCTGGATCCTCCCTGTGTAATCCCATATCCCATACCCATTTTTATGCTATTCATTCCCTTGAGATGATGGCCCTACACAGAGTTGTCCTTCATCCCAAAACCTACTTTTTTGCATTCATGTGCATCTCCTTGAAGTAGCTACCTGAATGCAAAGAAAACCCCCAAACCAAACTAAAACAACAACAAAAAATCCTTTGAAACTATTGAGTCTCATGTGTTTCCTGTGTATTGATACTCCCCACATGGGCCTGGGTACCCAATATACTGAATTTCCCTCATATTTCCCCATATACTGAAATTCCCCATATGCCAGGTATCCCTCAGTGTGACCATTCTAAATGCAGATAACTCCACGACACATGTATTACAAATTATAGCCACACAAAAGTATGTTCTTATGCATCCATAAAACATACCTCCTCATAAAGGACACATACTAAAGTCCTGGAATGAATGAATAAGAAAAATTACCTGTCTCAGCTTATTTTTCTGCCTCATGTCAAATTACAGCCCGGTTGTGAATTGGGAAAAGAATTAATTTTCAATAAATGGTTGATCAATTCTTTTCTGTCTTTGTAACTCCCTATACAGTAATGAATATGCATTCTTTGCATTTTCCAGATAAATATCCAGCATCTTAGGGTATTTAAAATTAGATCTGTATACATTTACAGAGCAATGATTATTCTGAATTTCATCTGAGGCAATTAAAAAGCATCATGATGACATTTAAGGTGATATTTTTCTCCCCTATGTTAAATAATTATAAATAATAATAATGATTAAACAAATTATTCTGTTCCTCCTAGTCTGGATCAACCTTTAGGTTAATAATCCAAATCATTAAAATTCATCTGTCTCTCAAAGGATTGAGTAGTTAAAAAAATTGGAGGAACCTTTCTGCATAAGGGTGATTGATAATTACCAAAGCAAAGATGTTTTGTGGGTAAAAATTGTGAAGGCTCAGCAGATTGATTGAGTAATGTATTGGTCAGGTTGAGGTGATATTTTCAACAATTAAACTCGGCACAGTTTTATCAACCAACATCCTCTTCGGAGGATGATGCAGGGGTCAAGTCCAAGCCTGCTTCTTTGTAGACTGGCTCTCAGGAATTCGTGGCTCACAGCTGCAAACTCATTGTGTGACCTTAGGTCACTGATGACTATTTTTGGAGATTAGTATTTAATTACAGTGCGAGTTAGGCCCTCATATATGTATATATATATAATTTTTATTTTTTTAATGTTTTCCTTAAACTGCCTCTATCAGTGAGATTTCTCTCAACTAAAGTCAGTCATCTAAAATCCAGCTGTCTGGACCAAGCTGCTGCTCAGGGGTAGTTGGTAGTGCTCACTGCTCACTGGTAGTGTCTGGAATTTCCCTCAGCTCTAGGGTTGGTTGATTTACCCCCACAGGTGCCTGTATCTCTATATTTGTGATATAAAGCACCTAAATGAGAATTGAAACTCAACTTTTAGATGGTTACAGCTAAAGGATGAACATGACTCAAGCTGTCTCTCGGCCTCTGTAACCATGAGCGCTCTTTTCCCATAGGCGTTGCAAAGATAATGTGGTAAAAACTCTGAAATCCTGTTTAGCTTCTTTATTGACGAGAGCAATTTAAGGTGACTACCTGAAAGGTATATGGACTTTTTTGGACTTTACACCTCTCTGGATGATGAGAGACTTGCCTGGCCACAAAGAGCCAAGGAAGAATGGATTTCCAATGCGGGAAGGAAAGATAAGGCTTTCCCTGTGGGGTTTATTGGATTGTGAATTGCTCCACCTCTTTGCAGAGTTTCTCAGAAGTAATCTGTGTTCATCCATCTTGCCCCTCTCCCTCTGGGCTGTTAAATCTCTTCTCACTCTGCTGAAATCAAGCCTTCACGTTGTCTTAATAAATAGCTTTTCTTGTTGAACGTGACTGTGCTTTGCAGGAAAATACCCCCTTCGAGTAACCAGGACCGAATAGATACCCTGTGTGCAGAGCACAGGCTCTCCTTTAAAATGGGGGGGCTGTGGAGCGACATCTGATTTCACTGAACGCAAAGTCTGGCTCCTCTGTCCGTCCCTCTTTTCTTTCTTATTTTTTTTCTTCTCAAACACGTTTTTATATTCCCATCTTGTTTTGCTGCTTATGTCTCCTCCCACTTTCCCTCCCTCCCCTGTCGCCTTATCTTCCTAGGTGTCCCCCTAAGCAGGAATGCTGCAGTGCTGCTCCTCCAGCCTGGATTGAAAATCCGCTGGGACGCCTTAGTCCAGCCCCAGCATCCAGTGGTTGTTTCTTGCTGCAGCCGGGCTGTCGTTCCCTGGAGAACAGCCTTGCTCAGGAAATGTAGCTATTTCCGATCTCGGCTGCAGCCAGGAAATGAGGAGGCAGCAGTGAAGATATTTTTTGAATTTGACGGGATTTTTTCTTACTTTGTAGGGAGGAATGCTCAGGCCCGGCTGGTCCTGCAGCGAGGGGTTTATTGAAACCTTTGCCTGAATTGGGGTTTGTGTTAGACCCAGGCTCACATTAAGGCTTGGGATTTGAAAGCAGCAAAATGTGAGCAAATGATCTAAAGATTTGAAGCCAAAATAGTAAATATGGCTTCATAAAGTGTTTCTGCTTTCTGCTGCTGATGGTTCTCATTTACTTGTTTGTCTGATTGTAGTTTGCTTGGGTTTGCTTTGGGATTTTTTTCCTTTTTTTTTTTTTTAAACATGAAATTAAATAATTTAAAGTCTTTTTAGAATCCAGAGCGGTGCCTTGTCGGTGCTGCAGATATAGAAATTCCCATCTGCTTCCACCACAATGAAAAGGGTTTCAGGTCCCACACTCTAATATTGGCCCACTTCTACGTTAATTTTAAATAGACTTTGTTAAAATTAATCTCATGAGAATTTACAGCAGTTGAGGGTACTCTAGTTTTAATGGAAGATGTGTGGCTAATCCCCTAGGTTGTTTGAAAAGTTTAATTCTTATTAGTGTGAATATCCTGTAAATTTCTACCTGCAAGTAGTCGTTAAAATGCCGAAAGTAAGAATTTCAAATGAAAATGAAAATGAAAAAATAATAGTGGTAATCATTTAGTGAAATTGGGTGGCATTTTAGAAGTATGTTATTTATAAAGCTAAACAGAAGATAATTCTTGCAAAGGATTTATAATTTAGCTATTTTCAGAAGCAGGCCCATACTTTGAAATTCTCTGGAGGAAGCTTTTCCTCTATCTGTCCCTCTCCTCCTTCAGAAAAAAATACATTTGAACCACATTTAGCATTTCATCAAAATAGATACTATTTTAAAAAATATAATATGTATTCACTATACCTAGATTAAAAAGATTCTATGTCGATATTGAATTTTTTTTAATATATGAAAATATAACAGTAGAGCTAGTAAATGTCAAAGCAAAAAGTTATTTCTAATGTGTTCTGAAATTTTGGAATGAATAGTTTGTCAGGATTTAAAGGTTTTTCCTAGTTTTATTCCATGTGAAAAAGTTGTTGCACCATTAGCCTGATTTTTCCCAGGATTCCAACCACAGTTCCCTTGAAGCTTCTGTGATTATGGATAAACCATTAGCTACGTTTGCCAGCGTGTTGTGTTTTGTTAGTGCTTCGGAACCGGAGTCACAAACCGTGGGCCAAAATCCTGCCATCACCCGACAAACCAAGCAAGCGCTGGCCTCTGCCCTATGCGTGCGTTTCGCAGGAGTGTCTAGAGCAGAGGTTTCCCGAGGGAGGAACGCGCGACAGCAGCCATGTACGCACCCAAAAGGGGCCCAGTATGTTGTCTCTGTAGCCCCTGGTGCCACAGCCCCAGGCAACCGCGGTGTTTAGGGCAGAGCGATGTATGTTTGAAACTCCCACACAGGGGATCCAAGCTGGATCGGTGCCTTTGTGTGTTGGGGGTGGTACAGGTACGTGGTATTTTTGCCGCATCCCGGGCAGTTTGCTGTAAATCTGTGATTTGCTGTGATGCTCTGGCATTGCCTGCCGTGGTGTGCTTTGCTTTCCACAGGTACGTCTGGGTTTAGGTTGGGGAAGCAGGTTGGGTGTCCTCTTGGTGCAGCTCAAAGAGCAGAGAACCCTGCAGACTGTAGGTCTGAAGAGAGAAAAGGGAGGGAGAAAAGGAGGGAGTGACTTGCTTGTAGTCATCCAGAAGGAAAACATAAATCTTCTGACCTGCAATACAATGCTTGTTCCCTTAGCACCCTCTGCCTCGCAAGCGATGTCCCAGATCTTTATGTATGTGATAGTCCCACCGAGTTCAATTGTGGCTAAGGAAACACAAATATTGTTACTCACATGTGGAGAGTTGCTCATGTACTAATCAGATGAAGAACAGAGATATCCATCTCGGCCCTATTAACTTCATCACACAATTCATCACTGAAGTGGGTAACTGAAGGCTCAATTAGGCACTTGTGATTTTGGCTAATGCCTGCAGAATAGTGTCCTGTTGGATAATTCTGTTTGGTTTTGGTTTTATATAGTAAAGCACAAATAACATTTACTCATGAGACAGACTAGGGACACACTGCCAGAAATAGAGGCTCCCGACAATTATACAGGATGTTGCTGTGGTGTTATCATATGATTCATCCACTATGAGTATGAACAATTGTTAACCTCAAGACACTCTCACTTTCACGCCCTCTGACACACATACCACTGAGGACAAATATCCTCACGATGAGTAAAACATTAGGACTGGGATTTTAACTCATAAAGGTCAGTTCATTGCACTTTCATATGTTAAGCCTTAACTTTGCTGTCCAGTCCTTGAGCATGGGGATTATAGGGAGGATTTTCTGTAAGCAATATGACGTGCTTGCTTAGTAAATCCTTTTTGGATGCTAATTGACCATAGAAATGGCTGTGGATAGAGACTATCAAAATGGTCCATGGTGGAAACCACTGAAATCAATTACAAAGAGAATAAATTTGGCCCAGGTGGCCTGATACAACTGAGCTGAAGGCAGGAGGGAGTTATACTGAGGAAAGTATCCAGTAAAGCTGGAAGAAACATGGCCAAAGGCATTTAAGCATGTGCAGGAGAGTCGTTCTTGTAAAAAACTGTGCAGGCTTTGCTTGAAGGTAAGCTTGGCAGTTATAAATGGGTAGAGCAATAGCAGCTCGTATCAGCTGAGCAGCTGGACTTTGAGTCTTGTAGTTGAAACTGCATGTCCCGAATGTCCCCTACCATGGGTAACAGCTGGATAATGGATGAGCTGCTATGCAACCCCTTCTGCTGTAAGCTGTTTGTTATCTTATGTACCATAATGCTTATCGTTCACGTAAATGGTTGAGGGCCACCACTGGGTGTGCCTTCTGCAATTCTTTTTTGTTTAATTGAATTGAATTTCATTCTGGGCCCTCCTTTCAGAACTTGACCGAAGCACTTGCTGTTGGTCAGCCATCTTTTGCCAGCTGTTTTGCCTTGCAGACTCGCATCACTAGATGGCAGTGTGATGGCAAAAACCTGCCCTGCCTGTGCTGCCGGGGAGAAAAGCCAAATTTCACCTAGAAAAGTGGATGAAATTTAAAATTTGAATGCAAACCAACCAGACCTTAAAATGCCTCTTCAACCTCCTGAAATTCCCGTAACGCTCTCTGTAAAGACCTAGGACAAGGTCTTCCCTTACGACCCAATGGCATAGGAGCTATACCAATTTATGCCACCCACAGATTTGGCCCACAGAGCTCACGTGAATAGCACAGCCATACTTGTGATTTGCATGTATATGATATGATATTAGGTCAGGAGATTTGGGTAAGGTTTAAAATGCAGAAACGGGAAAGCAAACAAACATGATGTTTTTCTTCAAAATTAAGCTTTCCTCGCCCTTCAGCTTTTGCTCACGCTTCCCCACCGGATAATGTTTTGAGTTGCTTTGCAGTCCCAGGCTTTGTGGTGCAATAAATTAAGCTACAGGTCATCTCATTTTAGTTCTCTTGAAATAAAAAGGCTCTGCAGCATTCAGTCCCGTTTTGTGGCCCAAAGGGGAATTTAAGTGGTGCACAGGTATTGGTTTGGTTTTCCATAGGGAGAATTGCATCCTATGAGCCCATGTAATTGAAGCATATGGAGTACGTGCGTTTGTGTATGTTTGCTTAGGTCTGGATTAACGCACTCGTTTATGACCAAGATTTTAGCAAGGAGGAAAATGTCGCAGTATAGAAAAATAAACAGGGTAAAAATAAATGGCAGAAAGACAGTCTTTGCCACACTGAACATCGTCCTCTTTGGACGTCACGAAGACAGCTGTTGGCTGAGAGTGAGATCTGAAGGTCTCTGTTAGGAAACGTTATTGCTGAGATTTTCACTGTTTGGATTTCCTGTTTTCCTCACTTCTGAACCCTTTAGCTTTTGTAATCTAAGCAGGGTCAGGTCTGGTCATCCGTGGGGAAACAGACTGACTGTGAACAACAAGGCTATGTACTGCAGGAACAGCGCTGGGGAGTCAGTGGGTGAACGGCTGGGTAGGTTGTGGAGGCAGCCAGGATCCGCATCAGAGTCTGCTCTGACCTTCTGTGTAATGCTGGCCATAAGACTTCCCTGGCTGAATTGCATCTGTCTAGATAAAAAATATCTATCCTTGATTTTAAAACGTTGAGTGATGGAAAAACACCCACTGTCCTTCAGAAGCGCTTCCAGGGGTTAATTGCCTTTGGCTGTTAAAAATGACTGTCTTATTTTTGGTCAAAATCTACTTAGCTTTAATTTCCTTGTCATTGCTTTGGTTATACCTCTGTCTGTAGACGCAAGAGCTCTCATGAAAATTTTTTGTAGAAGTCTTTGATGCCCAGCTATGATATGCTCCAAAAGATGCTCTAAGAGCCATCATCTTCCAGATAAGACGTGAAACTCCGATTGGAACCATTTGATCTCTCTCAAAAACCATACTTTTTAAAGAATGTGCCAAAATCCATTCTGGTTTGACTAACCACAGACTCCCCCTCCGGTATCAGTGTCATAAAATGCTTTTAACAGTCCTGGTCTGACGCAGTGATCTCCCTGCATGCACATGCCTTCGTGTCTCCATTGGCTGAACATTGTGCTATTTTCCCTGTGATAGCTAAGGCAAAGTTAGCCCTAGAAGGGATGAAATGAAACTAGTGTAAAGGTGCGTGATTGAAAATATATAGAGGTTAAAAAGTCCCACCCACTGTGTCCACGCTTGGTGGCAAGTCATATAACTGTACCAGCATAGTTGAAGGGATATAATCCTCTTGTGGTAGGTGCTATTAGTGTTATTGTGTAATATTATTTGTCACTGTGTGGTACTTAACAGTTACTCTAAGTAAAGTGATTAAGCACTGTACCACGTGGCTCTGTATCAGGTGAGCCCGTGGAGTAAATCAGTGCTGTCTGTCAGTCCGGTTCTTTGTGTGGAGTCTGAAGGAATGACTCCCATGGTGTACTGGGCTCATTTTTAATCCTGCAGATGTATTTGGTGCAAGCTAAACGTGGTCCTGTCTCAGCATCCCTGGTCTATGACCAGGAATTCTGCTTAGTGCCATCTCTGCCAGCATCCTTCTTTTCCTTTCCACCCTTCGTTTTCTTTCTTACTCCAAACACCGATTTTCACCAGTGAATAGGTTAGATCTGCTCCGGACGGGGGTCTTCACAAGGCTGATACTTTTCCTTTCCTTCCTAATCATACACGTCCTGTTTTCTCACAGTTATAGGTTGGCTTTTCTCAGGGTTATCAGAGCACAGCTCATCCATGATTTGAGTTCTTTGGTGATAGTGAAATCCTTCCAGCTACAACTGTAATTAAGTTGAACTTTTTTGAAGGACAGCTGGGGAGACTTTCACAGGGTAGTGTTTAATGGTTGAATTTGTCCCAGAACCTTCACCAAATGTCTTGGTTTTCACCTTCAAATTCACAGGTGTAGGAGATGCCATGCAAACATTTAGGACTCGATTCTCTTCTCACTTATGGTGCTGTCTTGAAGAAAGGCAGAGAAATTACCTGGGTTATATCAGGGTAATTCATGTGTTTGTAAGAGGACAGTTGGGTTCCTGGGTTGCTGGATCGACAGTATGCAGTTTCAGTCAAGCTGTTAGGTATCTGAAGGTGTCAGGGCTATTCTGTAATTGAACTACGATGCATAGCAAGGGGACCCAGCGTCCTGCTGGGGTTTTTCTGTGCCGTCTTCCCAGCGTACGTGCCTGAGTGGGGCAATGCGCCCCATCTCCCCTTCTCCAGAGCAGGTGGACAGGGCAGCGGCTCCAGTTCTCCCACTCCCTGACTCTCCCAGCAGCGTTGCTGCAACAGGACGTTGTGATTTACAAGGACGGGCCAGCAGGAAATTCCTACCTCCGCCCCCCCGGAGAAAGGAGGAAGCGGGAGAAGCGCCATGACTCAGAGTCACGCCTGAGTCACTGCATACGCGGTTCCTGGGGTGGTGCTCAGCTCCCACCAGCCCTTATCCTGACCCTGCGCACAGTCCCGGTCACCAGCCCCTAAAGTGCAGCTGGAATTAACTTACACTCCTGCACCGATGCCTCTCGTTATTTGAGGAGGAAAATGAGAAGCTGCATGCAGAAAAAGACTGGATTCGGTTAATGCTATTCTTTAATACATGAATAAACAACTTATGTCAGGTGCCTGGCAGCTTATGATAATCAAGGGGGTATTTATTGGAGATCAGAAAATATACTTAGTTGAACAAGTCTCTCTTCTGTCTTTGGCTTACCACAGACTCGCTGAAATTGGATGGGGTCATTTGCTGTCTAGTCGCAGATAATAAATCAAAGGGCTGAAGAAACGGCAGGAGAAAGGGCATGAACTGACCAAACATTTGGCTTATTGTAGTAAGCATCAGCCCAGCCAAAGTGAAACTTTCCCAGCAAATTTTCACTTATCTCAAATCCAGTTATTCCCTGTAGGCAGCTGAGTTGTCTAAGTAAATAGAGGTCACTTTACCTTGACTAAACAATGACTTTGCTATAGTCGGTGCCAGCTATGTTGCAGTTACAAAATGTGCTTTAAAGCCTTGTTGGTAGCAGGCTGCCAGGGTGAATGAACCAGTCAGTCTGGTCTACTTTGGGCAGGATTTAGGATGCTTAGTTAGATGAAGCGGTGGTTGGATCAGCTGATCCCGTTCTTTGAGTGGGGATATAGTACGTAAACGAACAGACGTGTATAAGGAGGAAGCGGACAGGAGCTGGGGGAGTGGAGAAAGGATGACTTTCCTCTGATGTCAAAAATCCCATCATTCAGTGCTCGCAGTCAGAAAGACAAGAGGAGAAGAATGTGGAGAGGGAGAGAGGGAGAAGAAATGAAGGGAAAGGAGGCACTCATTTTCCTCCCTAATCCTGTAGGCTAACACTGTCCACCCTAATTGGATGGAGAAATGAGCCTGATCCCGAGTGCCAAGTTCTGAACAGCCTTCCAAGCCCCAGGGATTGTTCACAACCCCATCCCGATCTGGACTTGGTTAGTACTGTCTTGATATGAATAATCAGGTAGATAAAAATTGTCAAGAAACTTACTGCAGTTTCCACGGGGCTCTCTTTGTGTTATCTTTTGTTTCTGGCAATTTTAATTTTCTGATCACTGTCTGTGTTTGTCAGAGGTGTTAGATATCCAGCTCTCCTAGGATTTCTGCAGGGCTGTGAGAAAGGACCAGAGCTGGCTGTAAGTGAATTAGCTCGAGCACCAGACGCAGGAGAGCTGGAGTAGCCCGGAGCTCTGCCCGGGTTGCTAATTCTTCCTTCCGAGGGGCTGATTTCAAAAGGTGCCAGATTTGTCCTTCTTGCATTTCGCTGTGTGCCGTTGCCTGTAATTAGTTTCTTGACTGAAAAAGCTTTCTCAACTGGAAAAAAAAAATATAAAAGGAAAGAAAAAAAAGCCAAAAAACAACCCCACACATTTTTGGCAATGGGTTGTTTTTCTAAGCAATTAATTAAGCGCTGATTTCAAAAGAATTTGAATCCTCCTTCCACTCTGTGTCAAGCATGGATTTTGTATTAATCACTTCACTACGCTCTGACTGAATAAGGACTGAAAAAGATGCATAGAGTAAAAATTTCCTCAGGAAATGAATCAGACAAGGAACCTATGCCTCATCTCGCCTCCTACAAATGAAGAAAGAGAGGATTTTGTCAATGGTGGGTCAGTTTACAAATGTGTCCTTTGCAGTGTGAGTCATAAGTAGTGATACATTTCACAGCAATGCAACCACAGATGCAGTTTAAATCCAGGACCGAATGCCAGCTAAAGATAAATAGAAATGAATCCTCATGCCTGTAATAGTAATGAGAATGAAAATGCAACCTGTCAGACCTGCTTCTGTGTCAGCCGGCTCTTGCTGCTTTTTAAACCAGTGTCAAAATTCTTGCTCACCTTAATGGGAGCAGAATAATCCCTCAGGACATGGTCTTGTGATTTCTAGTTGCTGATAAGCGAGGAAGAGGTGTGGATTTTGACAAGATGGAGCTGGTAGAGAACCTGCCCTGCTGTGGGCACCTTTAGCGTTCTGCACTGGAGCCCTAAGGAGAGGGGACGGTGTTTCAGGGGAGTATGGTCTCCAGTCAAATGTGAACGCTCCCGGGGGGGAATCACCTCCTTATGGGGAGGTGATAAAGGAGCTGGGAGCAGGTGGGAAGCAGCGCTGTCTCTGGAGCTGCGATGTGTTACTAGTTTTGAGATTTCCAAAATGATGGACAAATATTTTTTTTTCCAAAAGCGCCAGCCTTTGTTAGTATTATAGCTGTTAAGAGATGCGTAAAAACTGTTGTCATGAAAGTAACATCAAGATTTGTTGGGTTTTTTTTGGTTATGGGTGAGATAATGAAATTTAGCAGAAAATCTGAGCTGAAATACAAAAATTGTAATAGTTTTCACTGGTGCCACTTTCCCCAGTTTATTCTGAGACTAACCCTTGGAAGTGTGTTAGTACTCCTGTTTTTCTTTTTCGTGTCTAAGTTTCCTGTAGTCATCTCTAGCTTGCCAGGCTTTAAAAATGTTAGGCAAGACATCAGATGTGGATCAGATATCTACTGGGTCCACCCAGGCCAGTGGCACTATCACAATTTATTACTGGCCAAGATCCATGCATTGGTGTCCGAAAGTGTAATAAGATGAATAGCTGAGATGCTGCAGGTCTTTTTCTTAAGGATAATGGCCATCCTTCGAAAGATCTTCCTACTAAACAAGTTCATAGATGCAGATTGTAGTATATTTATTTATTAGTGTATGTGAAGTCTTTCAGTCTCTAAGCTGAAAGACCATCACAGCTTGCAAATATGAGCATGTTCCTTTGTAACAGTCGTGACACTGGGGCAGCACTGAAAGGTTTGAAATGGGATGGAGGATGGCAGACCTGGAGTCAAATTTAAATTTTCTAAGTCACTGGCCAGCACTTTAACCATCAAGATCAATCCTCTTCTCTTTAGGGTTAAACGTTTCCTCTTACAAAAAGAGCCAGAGGCTCTTGATTATCCATGCAAAACAGGCCAGGGCTTTGATTTGTAAGGTTTTGTCTGACACACTTTAAAATGGATGAAGCTCAATTTAGATTCCAGAAGAAAATCTAAATTTGATGGTTGAGACGTATACCCACTTTTCTCTCTTATCCCGAGGCACCGTTCTCCACCCTTCCCCTTTCCTCCTCAAAAAATGATACCGCCTAATGCTTTGAACCAAGAAAGCATATTTCAAGATCAGCGTGGAACAATTAAACCAATGATCTGTACGCTTCAAGGAGAAAACTGAGCTGCAGTAGCTCTGCTTTGACAGGTCTTTGGAGGATTTCAAGGAAGTTACACCCACTTCATTCATGATAATCGGCTGTTTAACGCAGAGCAGCTCAGTGTTATGAATGAAAGGGAGCATGTTTTGGCTTGCAGAACAACTCACAAATCTAATGCTTCACTCGTCAAATAACCAGCCACATTAAAAAAAAAAATCTGACTTCATTCTTGAAATGAAATTAATGAATCAAGATTCAGTGAAAAAAAAAAATCCCGACATCTAAAACTGCATCCTCTCTTCCTTTAGAGATCCAGAAACATTTTACCTCTCCTTACTGTGGATTTGTGAGTCTCTGTGACTGGATGGACAAGTAGGGGGAAAAAGTGCAGCCTCTGAATGGACTTTGATGCAGCTAAGGCCAGGTCTTGGCAGGTTTTGTGTATTCAATCAGAACATGCCGAATTGCTGGACTTCATATTATTTTGGTGGCAAAAGGGAAACAGAAGGAAAGAGAATATTACGGGTGGTATATGGATCTATGGAAATAATAAATTTTCATTTGGATGACATTGTAGGGTCTCTTGGAGAAGCTGTGGGCTCTGTGCTGTGCCTAAGTAGCCCTGCTGATTAGAAATACATTGAGTTTTGCTTATTGAACCTGGTTTTGTGGAACACCCTGAATTTCCCCAGGTGTCACGCGGCTGCTGGAGCTGCCGTCGCAGGTGCCTTCATGTCTTCTGGCAACACTGG
This sequence comes from Larus michahellis, assembly GCF_964199755.1. Lineage (NCBI taxonomy): Eukaryota > Metazoa > Chordata > Aves > Charadriiformes > Laridae > Larus > Larus michahellis. The sequence goes on from NC_133912.1 coordinate 5,046,096, forward strand.
GTTTATAGACTCTAGAGAGTCTTGGATGATAGAGGGACTCCTGGGAGGTCATTGTAGGCAAATATCATTTAGGATATTTTGAATTAAAGGCAGCAGTAAAGATAGTTTAAGGCTGTCTTTCTACCTTTCCTTATTCCCAGTTCATTTGGAAAGCAAATGGCTTTCTGGAGGAGCAAAGTGCACATCCATCCTACTGTCTCCTTTAGCTGGCAGTGATTTGCCTGTGCCTGGGCAGGAAGGAGCACAGTCACTTTGATCAAATAAAGACCCAGAGGTGGTTGCAAAACGTTTGACGTGGAAGTGAGCTGAATGTTTATTAGTTGTAGTTTTGGAAGAAATGTGTATAATCATTTCCCCTGCTGGTTCTCATCTAGATTTGGGGTAAAAGTGCCAGATGCAATATGTTTCTTTTTAGCAGCATTTTAGAAAGCATTAATTGTTTTCAACATTTTTCTTCTGAGAGGAATATATCATCATGTTTATCTGAGAAATACATGGTGCTATAGGTTGACTAAGTGATTTTCCCAAGAACGGGTCAATGGTAGAAACTGGGATTAAATCATTACAGCAGATCTGTCTTCTGAGCCCAAGAGCATCAAAGCATCTCTCTCCGTCTTAGTGTCTAGGTAACTTCCAGGTCCATAGTACTCAAGCACCCCACAGCACCACATCACCACAAACGAGAGCAGAGCTGTCCGTCTTGCCATAATAGGTGGGGAGCTGATGCACCAGAGGAGTACATGGCTTGCTCAAGATCTTGGAGAAACTCTGTAGTATTTGGGCTTGGATGGGCTTTGGATCCGTTTGACTTGAGGCTGCCAGTCTGGTGTAGTAGTAATAATCAGTAATGCTATATTGAGAGACCTCTTTTGCTTCTGCAAAAATCCCAGAAAATCATAACAGAACAAATAAGAACCTAACTGATTTTTCATAATGCATACAGAGCAAGAGGCAGAGAAGGTGCAGTTCAGCTGTAGGTAGAGGAATCATGGGAGAACTGTGCATCCCTTAATACTCAAATTGATGCATACATTGAACATTATGCATGAGTTTCTGGAACTGACCTCTGACAGAGTGAGTTTTACTCAAAAGGAAGCTAAACAAAATCAATTGGAGAAAAGTCAATTCCACGTGAGGGTCTTTCATCTTTGTTCAGCAGCTGAGAGACTCTGACAGAAGGTGGGAAAACAATTTTTCTCATCCTTTTTGCACAAAAATAATTCCCAGAACAATATTCAGCTAAATCCGGGATCTCGCTAGAGCCCTTTTCACTTAGCAGTATAAAAAAAGAGCAGGTTGGCTGTAATCCCCTGCCTTGTGCCCTGCAGGGGAAACGGCTGAAGGCAGAGCAAGGCAAAGGTGGGTTGGATGGTGCCTAGGAAGGGAAGGAGCATGGGGGATCGCTTCTTCGCCTGCTGCGTACAATAAACTAATGTCCTTCTTTCTTTTTCTACTCTATAGAACTGTGTTTGGGGAAATCAAGAACTGAACAGATCCTTTTTTATTTCCACTCATTTTCAGGGTGAGTGAATTCTCTTGTCTTCTCTACTGCTGTCATGTCCTGTGCGGCTAAGAAGTGTGACTTAAGGTTCAGAGGAAAATCTCTCTTTTTTTAATCTTTGCACTGATAACACTGCGCTTAATTTAGCAGCAGTGAGGCAGAACATTTGGATTTTGTCATCCATTTCCGAAACTATTGTTGGCTGCTTATTTCTTTGTTCCCCCTCGTATTGCTCCTTTTAGATTTACATTTTATTGTAGGTGCCAAAAGATAAGTTAATGCCAACTTGATGATTAATTAACTAATACTTGCCTCTGTCCTAAGATGGAAAGCCTTTATCTAAGTAACCTATTAATTGTTATTTTATTTATTACTGCATGGGTACATCTAAATGGATTTGAGTTCTGCCCTCCTGAGAAATTTGGGCAAGAATTTATAGTAACAGGATGAAAGAAAGCCAAAGGAACCTTAAACTTGTTATCAGAAAGTATGTCTTAATGTCGGGATAATGTTTATCTCTATTTTGCAAGCCCCAAGCAGTACCACAGTCACATTGTCAAAAGTGACTGGTAATACGCAGTCCTGAGGCTTTCTGACATGCTCGGAAATGCAACAATCAGTAAAAAGCTTGATTTTTCAAGAGGCTGTGAGAATTTCTCAGGCATTCTTAAGGCATCTCAGCCCAGTTGCCCAAGAGAGAGACTTCCAGCCTACCTGACCTATGCCACGAAGGTGCCGCGTGTAGCTCTGCGGAAGTTACCAGGAGCCTCTGCACTGCTCGTGGTGGTACGCGGCCCTTCTTTCCTGAGCTGGTAATTGGCTGCAGACATCTCATCTCAAGTTAGTGTCTTTGCAGCAGGAGGTTTGGAATTCAAGATGGAATTGAGAGGTGCCTCTCACTGTGGGAATCGTTATTCGAAGTGCCATAAATGCATAGCATTAATACAAGACCAGAGATGTAAATAGGTTTAACTGAATAAATGAAAAAAAAAAAGGAGGAAAATTGGAATAAATTTATCGGTGGTGAGATTGATTACCTCATTCTCTTGAAATTCTGATTAGACAGTAGGAATGAGGTAACTGCATACTTTATGGTACTTCTGAGAATCTCGCCTGTGGGCAAAAATGAATGCTGTGTAAGTGAGAGGTATTATACATAGCAGGTAGAATTCCCACCATGAAGAAATGGTAGGACACCATGTAACAGCCAGTGCTTAAGACTTACAGGAGCCCTGTACATAAAGGTGAATTAACCCAGCCAATCCATTTGCAAAGGGCTTCACCTTTGGAGATTTGAAATACCTCTCATGGCATTGAGATTCATCTCTCTCTATTTCTCTACTTATGTATGTTCTAAAAGATATAACACATATCTAATTGATGTCCCCAAGTGCTATTGCAGATTAAATATTGAATGCACATATGCCCACTGTGTAACATAGCGAGTAACACATATGGGTGTAGATAGCAGGATAATATGGCTTGCAAGCTGATGAATAATATAATATAATATAATATAATATAATATAATATAATATGCATACCAGCTTTGTTCTGCTACTCTTGAATTGTGGGCTCAAATGCCTTTTGCTTTTATTAAGCCCTGTGCGTGAATATGTTGACACCTGTTAATCTGCTGAATTCATTGGCGCCTAATTTAGAAGTGTACCGAGTTTTCAGAAGTCTTATAACTACCCTTGACTTCGGTGGGATTAATCTGTTCCTGGATTATATGAATAATGGGCTATTTTTAGGGGGGAGGGAGTAAGGGAGATCAGTGGCAGAGTCAGGAAGTTAAGGGAGGAAAGTCTACATTTCCCACCCCCCCAAAAGGGAAACTTTTACCCCCCACACCATTTTCTCCTGATGATTAACAAAATAGGTTTGCCTTGAACTTTCACAAAGCAAAATGCAGAGCTTTGAAGGATTTGGCAAGATGAAAGAAGAGTGGTAGGCAGCAGCAGCAGTCATGGTAGCATCTTCTTTCCATCAAGCATCTCAGGAGTTAGTGCGGTTGCCTCAGATGTGGGACGCCCCGGTTCGATTACCTCCCTTACCTTTAGGAAATTTGAACCACATCCAGCTCACAGGAATGTGTGCTGAACTCCAGCCTATGTTAAGGCTGTTCCACTTTGCATGAATAACTATTGACAGAAGCAAGGTCTTAAGGCGGGTATTCACCTTCCTGCCTCCTCCAGTGATTGTACTAATGATTTGACTAGTGAAATGTTTTATTTTGGTGACTATTTACATTGAGATTATGGCTTTGAGGACTGTTTGTGCATTTTAATTGCTGCCTATTTAATGCAGAACGTATACACAGTCCTTGAAGCAGGGATGGGAGCCCAGGTTTCCCCTTTGCCAGGTGAGTGCCGCAGGCAGCACGTCGGGGAGCTGTGATCCATCTTTCAGTGCGCTTAGTCTTTCCATCTTTTTTCCACAACTTCAGCAGGAAGTGCAGTGACACTAGAAAGCAGCTGACAGCCAACTGGTCAAGGCACTGACCTCTAAGGTTTGGAGAGCCTAGATGGGCGACGCGGTCTTCTCTGTTTCCTTGGTCTTCTCACCACTGGTCTTCTGCAGAAATGGAGGATGGTGTGATCTGCTTTCAGGGCTTTGCCTGTAGTTGGCCGTGGTCATTGCATTTGATGCATGGCAGCAAACTGGGCAGCTAAGGCTTGAGTCTGATATTTTGAGAATCTCTCTCTTGGGCACCTCATATGCCCATATTTCTGTGCAAGGATCTGAGTCATTTTGTGGAATGAGCCTGAGACCATTGGGGCAGATTTCTTGCAGTGGGAATTTTACCTGCGAGAGTCGAAGCCCCTGTGCAGTTCTCATGGGCCTCTTTGCAAGCCACAGATATGGTGGGGGCGTTATACTGGTAGCAACTATTCCCTCTTTTACAAATCTAAAGGGAATTCCCAGCAGATGCAAAACAGCTCTAGGAGTATTTGTGGAGAGGTTTCCTAATTTACAGGAGTTGCTGAATGTTTAAAAGTTGTGCCAGTGGACCAATGTCCAGCTCTAAATTTGGAGGGTGTTACGCTGTGCCTCTGGGCTGTGGGTCCTGATGGCTTAGCATATAGGGGTCTTTCTCTTGGATTCTCGAGCAGCTGGCAAAAGCAGGGGGATTTTGCGGCTTAGAGCTAGTGGAGGTAACAAAAAGCAAATGTCATTTGAGGCTGAAGCTGAGGGGAAGCCACACTGATGTTTTGGATGAGCCTGTTTCTTGCACAATGCTCTCTGCTTATGCATGATCAGATAACTGTGGAAAGAAGTAAAAACAAAGTCAAGTCTCCACTATACAACAGAGAGGAAATAGGAACAAGGTGTCCAAATATGTTAGGACCATCTGGTTTAGGAAGATGAATTAGCTGTATCTTGCATTAATATATCTGCTTTGTATTAAGTCCTTTCACCCATAAGATACTGTGACTGTGCTTTCTCTGTTTTAAGTTGAATGTTCTTAATACTATATGTGAAAATATTGTGCAACTTGCTGAAACTTCTGAGCCTTTTCCTACACCAGTAGATGGTGAGTGGAGCAGCAATGCTTGGGAGAGGTTTTCCACTGTGATTGCCCAAGAAAGTTACTGTGCTGCCTTGTAGGAAGAGACATGTCTGTTAGCGTGCGTTAGTCCTGTTGCATGAATAGCAGTGCCTCTGTGCTGACATTATTTGGAGGTTTCTAATTCACAGCAGTTTGAGGCATGCATTTAGGGGGAACGGGGAGTTAATCAGGGAAGGGAAGGCCTGAGGGAGAACTGCTAAGGGGTTTGTTCAAAGAATCATCAGGATGCCATGAGCCTCACTGGAAGGGTGAGTGTTAAGGCAGCCTGTCCATCCCACTCCTACTGGAGATGCCTGGCAGATTGATGGGGTTTAGTCAATGTATTCCTCCCCAGAGAGGCTTTCTTTCTCAGAAGGGTCTTTGATCAGGGGGAGGAGGTGGAAATAGTAGCTTTGGGTCCTGCTGAGGTCTGTCCTGGGTCTACATGCTTTCCTAGGGACTTGACTCTCTTGTAGGGACTCTTTCTGTAGGTCTACACTCTTTCCTAGATACCTATCCTTTTTCCCTAAGCCTCTGCTCTTTCCTAGAGATCTGTGCTCTTTCTCTAGGCATTGTTCTTTTGCTGAGGATCAGCTGAGCAGGCTCTGTAGCCTCTGTAGTTCTGAGCCTCATTAGTATTAGTGTGTTTACAGCATCAGAGAGAGCAGAGTTCTACGCTGCAATAGCTGTTGAGGCACACAATTATTAGCACATTTGCAGAATCTGAGAGAAGGGGCCTGTGGCTGCAATAGCTGGACAAGACTCACAGTTATTAGCATCTTAATAGTATCAGAGAGGAGGTTTCGAGACTGTAAGAGCTATGGAAGCTCACAATTGCTAGCACATTTGCAGTATGAGTGAGGCAAGGCTCATGATGTTTATTATATTGCCCGTCAGTCTGTGTCCTGACGCTGCTCAGTCATGCATGCTAGGAACAGCTTATCCATAGTGCTCAGAGAACGGTATGCCAAAATCCTCTTGTAGTCCATCAGCAAGGCTGTTGGAGGACCTCACAAGGCTATAAAAGGAACAAAACTATATTAGTATCTGTCCCCACTTTTTCTTTCCAACAGGCGCAGATATTCACTGTGATTAAATTGCTGGAGCTTTGTAGGAGGTTAAGAACTTAACAAAGGGACTTTATCACACAAGATGGGCTGTCGGGAGAGATTCTCCCAAGAAGTTCTTCCTCTGAGATGTTCGCATACCTGTATTCTGGGTGTCACAAACCAAACACAGTACAGTACTATCCAATAGACCAAGGAACAGGGCTTTAATGTTTTCAGCAAGTAGTATCTGGTTCGGGTTGTTTTTATCTCATTCCTTGCCTGTGCTTGTGGCAGAGGAAATAGGACGGGAGTGCCACGCACGTGTTTCACACTCCAGATTTCTAGTGAAATAGGTCTCTCTTGGCCATGGTTATGAACTGTCCGTATTAAACTTTGTGCCTTGCTTACTTGTCGATGAGTTTTCCAGTATCCTTAAATGAGATACGAATTGAGAGGCTAAGGGCATTTAATACAGGAGGAGTCAGGTGTGGGCGTGGGACAACAGATACCTTCACTGATAAAGATTCTCCTATTCAGCTGTCTTTTAAATGAAACGCAGATGCCCTGAGTTCCAGCCTATGCCTGAACCACAAGACTAAAGGAAGGAGAGAGTATATATGTTTATTTGAGCCCCTGGTTATATTGCTGGCAATGTATCGCTAGTTTCCATTCCTATTTTTTGTTCTCTTAGCAATCCATTTGCTATTGCCCTTTTCTTCCTCACTCAGCCAGTAATCAACACACTCCAAAACACAATGGATTCCTTTTTGCGGTGAATCCCCTACTTGATGCAAACATTCGCTGGCCTCATTTCTTTGGGATACGTTTCAATGGGAAGAAGAGGGGAAAGTATTCCTTGTTCCTAGTGAAAAATTGCACTGGCAGCCTGGGTTATTTTGTCGGACGTGTGGCTTTAAGTGACGCCTTTGCCATCTGTTCTGTCTGCTAATTATGAATGCAAAACAAACGTAGCCCACAATTGCTTCATTTAGAATAAGGGAGATGGCAGTGACCAAAATAGTTTTATTTTGGTGTCAGATGCTCTTTTTATTTCTCCTGTCTCTTCCTAATCTAAACCAGGTCTGAAGCACTTCTCCGTCTTCCAGTTTGCAGCAATAGACGTTGCTATGACAAATGAGACCATCTTCTACATATTCTTCCTTTAGGCCTTTTAAAGGGACGATCCCACACGAGCAAGGAAAGGGAAAGGGCTACACTTCTTGAACTGTGAGGGCTGGTTTCAGATTTCACTTTTTTACTTCAATTACGCTGGTCTTAGATCTGCAAGTATCTCAGAGACATCGGGATTATCTCTAGAAAGCTGGTCAACAGGGTGTGAACCGCTTTCTCAGTCTGTTCCGTCCCTCTTTGCTCTTACCAGGGGCAAGCTTTGTAGCCATTCTGGAATAGCACGGTGGTAATGAATGATGCATTCTCCTGTTGCTGTGTCCAGCAGCTGAAGAGGTGGATTTTCTTGGCTTTTGATTGTGAGCCCAAAGGTTTTTCTCCGTAAGTGAGCCATCACTGAAGGTAGGTAATCCATGTCCTTCAGTGACTGTGCACAGACTGGGTTATAAGAAGCCCCTCCATTTGCTAGTTAGGTGCTTCCTGCTGTTTAGCATTCCCTAAGTTGCTGCTGACTTACTTCAAGCCAGGGCTGTGGCAAATCATAGAGGTATCACTAGCAGCACAGCCACGGGTTGAGGTGACCTAGATTTAGAAAACGGCGATGAGATGAAATGCTCACTGCACTCTATTCTAAGGGGACATGCAGCCAAAAAGCTGAAGTGGTGGAACAATTTCTCTTTAAGTCGTTTGGGCTGAAAGAGGCAATTTTTTCCCCATTCGGTGGCTCTATGATATGTGTTGAGCTGTGACCCCTTTTGTTTCACTTGTCCTTTCTCTAGTCTCAGGCCAAAGAGCTTGCCCATCTCCTCGCCATGAGGGTTCCCACCCTCCCCAATAATACTGGCTGCTTTCAGAGATACATCTGCTGTGCTTCAACCCTTCTTGCTTTGGTATTGAGCATGTAGACACATGTCTCTTACTCCTCCGTCTTTCCCTCCCTATCCATCACTCTTGCTGTGATAATCAGCATGCTTCACTTTATTTTCTGTCTGGCTTTGTGTTGAACAGAAATGAGGTTACAGTATTTTTATACTTGCTGTAAAGCAATGTATTGGACAGTAGAAGACCTCTCTTCTTCCTCCCCACAAATCTTCTCCAAGAAAACTTCTTGGTTTGTGCCTGACTATTTTCTTTCCAAATTATTTCAAAATCCTACTCACTACTTCAGAGTATTTTCCTGAAGTTCTGATTATTTCATTGTTTTCCCCTTTGAGGTTGTACAGGGAAGGAGCGGCGAGGTACACTGTCTCAGTAAGATACTGCGTCTGGAAAAATCTCATTCACCATTTTCAGATCCCAGCAAACTCTCATTAGCCCATCTGAGGCAGAAATATGTGGAGTGCTACGTCACGTCCGGGGTGTGAAATGCCCAAATCAGATATTAAAAACTGTCTGGGATGTCTTCCAGCAGACAGGTCCCAAACTCTGTCTCTCTGTCTTCGAACACTGGGCAGTCAGATCAGGATCCTGTCCTAGGCTGGAGGCCACCTCTGCTACAAAACAATTACTGAAAATGCTTCAGGATCTTACAACACGAGAGTTAAAGATCTTGCTGGTGTCCTGGGCCTGAAGGATGATCTTGTGGTTTAAGCATTTGGACTGGAACCAAGAGATGTGAGATAAATTCCAGGCTCTGTTGTGCACTTCCTCTGTCAGCTTCTGAACATCGCTTCTTCTCTCCGCGCTTCCATTCGCTGCCCGTAAAACGTCACGTTCTGCTCTCATGATTTCAGTAGTGAACTTGCAATACTGAAAGCTCTTGGCCGATGACACAGGTAATTTTTTGAAAGCCTTAATTTTAGGCTTAAAATATTGCTCTAGCCCCATGCACTTACAAGGGGGGAAACCGTTTAAAATTTAAAAGTAAGGGCAGAAAAGCTCTGACAAGTTTGAAGGGCACAATGATTAATGTTATTTACTAAACCTGATGACAGTGAGAAAGAGCCTGGTTCAGAGTGGTTGAGGGGTAGCAATGCTGGGAAATGAAGGTAGGCTGTGTTTTTCCTCTGGGATCAGTTAGATGCCCAAGGAATGAATGTCCATGAGCAATGCTAAAAGGCTGGCCAAGAAGAATCAATTTTGCATGCCTACATAGCTATATTTTAATAAGTGTTAAATGCAGCAGTTCTGATTATTGTAATCCACTTACTTGGAGAAGGACTTCGCAAATGACAGTCACAATCTGATGGAGAAGACGGGGATGAAGGTTTGTCTCCCAGGTACCTGATATGGACACTTGCCAGCTTTCTGTTAGGAGGGAAGGGAAGAGGGAAAGGCAGTTGCTGGAGACTTCTGTCAGGTGTGTCAATGTCTCTTTCATACTAAATTCATTTGTAGGTACTTGTACGTTTGTGTGTCTAGAATAATATACAGAGTCAATTCTCCTGTTTTGGGGGGTAGTGTTTCTTGTTTGAAGGGTTGGAGTCATATATACATGACGGCAGTGTTTCAGGAAACCTCTTTCAAATCTGTTGACATGCCAGTCAAGCTTTTTGTCTTTGCGCTGACTCTCAGAGAGCTGCTTTGCTTGGAGCTCAGTGAATCGGTGGCCAAAGGAACGAACCTCCCATGGAATAATGCAGAAGGAATGCGTAGGTGTGCGCACACGTTCTCCCCGGGGGGCATGTGGCAGGCAGTGGCAGCTCCGGTAGGGCTGGGCAGCCCGGGTGAGCTGCACGTGCACCCGCCGTGGTCTCAGCACCTTCCCGATGTAAGCCAGGGTGGGCTGAGTCCGAATGAAGATGGTTGTCCATGTGGGACTGTGGTAATGAATGCAAAATTGCAATTCCTTGGGTGCGTTATACAGCTTAGAACACTGGACCTGGTTTTCCCTTATTGAACTTTCACGTGGCAGCTGCTTTTTGAATAAGCAGCTGTGAACCGGGTTTGGATAGTAGCAATTGAAGAAAAGATCTACTGTCCCCCCCATGTTTTGCTTACCTACAAACTGTGTAAGGTTGTTTCTGACATTGCTTTTCTCTCTAAAATTTGCCTTTGCTTATCTTGCTCTCTTCGTTACAGCTTTGACTTCAGGGTGGAAGAAGGTAGATTTTTTTCTCTTTAGGATTTCTAGGGTAGGGTACATAGAGGACAAAATTTCTTGCTAGAAGTCCTTGACAGGTGTGAAACGTAACCCAAACCATTCATTACATGTGTGACTCTGCTCACTACTTTGTGCACTTGACCCGCTCTTGGGCAGTGTAGCAGCTTTTAATCCAAGTACAGTATCAAGTCAAACTCAGTCTTAGGTCAAATTGGGGCTGTTGCTGTCATGAACTGAAATTCTACATGTCTTGTTGCTGGTTGCATGACACATCTGACTGTTCCCTTGGAAATGCAGTTTTAGACATCGCTCCTGTGTGCGTCTGTCTCTCGGATTAGACCCAGAGGTTGAGACTTTTGGTTTCTTGTTGCTTTGCCTGTGTTGTGGAACTATCCCACTACTGGTGCCTTACAGTCCCCCAGAACCTGAAGAGATACCTAATCCGTTGAGTAACCAGAGGGTGTGTTTGGCCAGCTATAGGAAGAGATTGGAGTAGATCTCATTTACCTGCCTGTCACTTGGGGACGGCGGTGATGAGGCAATAAAAAATCCCCATAGCCATTAGTAGCAGCAAGGTAGATCAGTTACAGAAACAGCAAACGGAAAGTGGCCTCCTAAATTAAATGACCTGAGTTGCATTTACATCCCATTATATGAACCTTTAATTGGTCCACAACTACTGCTCTGTCAGGCCTGTTGTAATTGTGACTCCATGTAGCTCATTAAATAAGACATACTGTCTTCTGTCTTACAGTCCAACCACGAAACAGTTTGATACATCCCCATCTTTTACTCCTTGGGAGAAATAGATCTCGCTGTGAATACAGTGTTTCCCGTGAAAGCAAACGATATTTGTACAGATTTTTCTAGATGGCTGTGCCTTGTCTACAAGCAAGGAAAAAGTGGGGTATTCTCCTTCTCTGCTGGGGATTTAGCCTACTCTTTGGATGCTTCCAAACAGTCTCTTTCTCTAGGTGACTTTAAAGCGTGACCTGTAAAAGGGTTGCTTTTCCTTTCATTGGGGATGCGCTAGCTTGTACCAAATGGTAGGTATTATCCCAGAATATTTGCTCAAGGGGAAGTAACTAACTATCAGACCCCCTGCAAGGATTTTATCTCCTCATCTTCAAATTACATAGTTCAAACACATAGATAATGACACATGTAATGATGATAAAATGTGTGACTGCAAAGAGTAACATTTAAAAATAATGATATACCTCTAACTAGGTTTTATAAAAGGAAGTCTTAAATAGCAAGAGAGAAGCAGATGCTTTGGAGGACTTGTGGATAAAAATAGTGGCTCCCAATTTGCAACCAAAACAAAAATGTAGCCCCACTTAGTCAACCTCAGCACTAGAAATTCCTCCGAAAACCTTAGTGCCCAGAACTGGCAAAGCAGGAAAAGTACCTGGTACTGTATCTGCAATGGTTTTAGCATATTTTTTGCCTCTTCTACCTTGCCTTACTACTTCTTAATTTTGTATCCGTATTGGTGCCTTGCAAATACCCTGCCTTATTGGGCCTGATGGCTTATTTAATAGCTGTCTAGTGGTCTGAGACCTATGGATTCTGTTTTCCTTGGAAAAATGCTCAAGTTGTGTCCAGGCTGTGCACACATGATTGTCTACCCTGCGGTCAGGAGAGGTGTAGGTGCAGTTAGTCTCCTCGGATCTTCACCCAGTGTCGAGTCCATTCCTTTAGGCAGCGCTGCTGGGGCTCGGTTATCTGCCTGCGTGGTGGAAGATGGGATCAGCCTCAGCAGAGCTGGGTATGTCTGCTTTGCAGTACAAGGTTTTCAAAGGCGAATTACAGGTGGCTCACTAGAGGCGAAGGCAAACATCCTCTTCCCAGCTCAGCTGGACTGGCTGAAGGTCTGAATGTCTGCAGGCAGTTCCTGCTGCAGCTCTCCCAGGGCGAAGAAGTGTGTGAGCAGTCGCTGCCACCAGAGCAGTGCCTGGTTAGGTCTATACCATCTGCTTTGCTGGTTTTAAGTTAAAATGACTGATTTTTCAGTGACAGAAGAAGCTGTGGCATGGTCCCTTCTCCTGGCTCTGCTGTAGAAGTGATAACCTCACATCTTAAACCTCCTTTCAGCCCTTCGTAAATGTGGGGGCCTGAACACTTGGTGTCCTGCAGGCATTGCTGAGCTTGGAGCATCTATATGTTCAAAGGGACTGGGCAAGCTGGGGAAAGGGAAATGTTTATTTTGTGTGCTTTTGCTTAACTCTGAAAAACACTAGTATGTGAGAAATAGTATTTTTATGATGATTCCAACCTTTTTCTTACCTGCTAGGGCAAAAAATATTCTCAAATGAATAGTTTTAACTTCTTCATTTGGTATTTTTGTTTCAGGTGGTTCTTCCCAAACAAAGATAAGCAGCCAGGTGAGTCAAATGTTCCACTTTCCAGTAGATCTATGGAAGAGGAAAGAGAAATGATGAGTGGGGGTAGTGCTAGACACCTCTGAATTTCAGGGACTGAGGATCAGGGTGGCTCTGTAGTCATCTGAGCACTAACTCACTGAGAGGCATTTTTAAAATACATATTTAATTCTCTAACTTTGGTGTAGTGCCACAGATTCATTTGCTTTGGAGCCCAAATTTAGTGATTAGAACTTTATAATTTTCTCCTCGGTTAGCAATGCCCTCACGCTGTCATTTGGAGCTGAAAGGAAAGCACGCTGCCAGAATTGGCCCCACTGGGTGCCATAATAATAGTCTTATGAGTGAGACTGTCATTAGATTAAGTGGAAGATACCAGTAGAGTTGTTCTTGATGGCCAGCCTCTCCTTTCTCCACATGATGCTCTTGAGTCCAACTTTACTTTTTCTTTCAGATTTCCATATTGTCCCTCCTTTATGCCTTGTCAAGAGCATTAGTCACAGTTATCCATTTGCATCTTACGTTGCAGCTGAAACAAAGCCCATGGGACGTGTGGCTGCTCCGCACCCTCACCCCTGCTGTAGCCTGGGCTTGGGCTCCCTTGTGTGGATAGCAAGGGCTGGGGCAGGGAATGCCCAACGCACTCTGATGCTTCTCCTGCATGGGGTGGCATCCTGGCGTGACACCGAGTGTGCTGAAATGAAGGCAGGGACCACTCTCCGCTCTGGTATGGAAACCCTCCGAGGCTGAGCAAATGGGCTCACCTCTCCTTTGCTTTTGCTGGCCCGGGTATAAAGCGATGATGATGCTCGTTAGGGCGGTTTGGGTTCCCTGTCTGGAATATGCTGCCTTCCATAAAAGCCCTCAGTCGGACCTGAGAGCGGGGTAAGGCTCTAGGACCAGCTCCAAGGCACAGACCATGATATTGGCTTCTCGTGTACGTGCTGCTGTTGAATTTGTAGATTGCTGGATTCCTCACGTGAGGATGGAAATCCTTGTCTTGTGAAATGCAGTGCACAAAACAAGCAAAAGGCAGGTGTTGAATGATTGTACCGAGCTGTCCGCTGGGGGGGGAGGATTCGAGATTGTGAGAGATGGAAGGAGGGAAAAAAAAAAGAGAGAGATGTATTTCCTGCATTCAAATAACAAGGAACAGAAAAAAACCCCAAGTTTAATTTTGTCTCAGCCAGGGGCTGGTGCATTGTCAGTTACTGAGGAATGGATTGTGCTGTCACCTTCTGCGAACAGTTCAGGCTTTGATTTAATCTCCCCCTTCCTAAAAGCAGAAGGCAAAAATATTATCTTTAAATGTATGGTTGAGGAACACGCACATCAGGGACTGAAAAGAAAAATAAATAAACGGTTGTTTAATATGTATATATGACCCCACTGTGCTGAGAGAATGAGGTAGTCTGCGGCCCCGAATGCCTGGTGGCAGCGAGTGGGTCGGACATTGTTAGATCTGGCAGGGTTTCAGACATCTGCCAGGGGACGGGGGATTTTGCTGGGAGAAGTGGGAGCGAGAGCGAGTGAGGAGCGAGAGAGACACAGGCAGAGAGACGCAAGAAAGCTCAGGGAGCCTTGCGGCTTTATATATATATGCCTGCATAACACTTCCTCTTTAAAATTCCCTTACTAAGCTCGGCTCCTATATTTTATATTCAGCACGAAGGTTCCCGCCTCCCCCCCCAACCCTCCCCTCCCACCGGCACCCTCTCTCCCTTTAACTTGTTAAGTTTGAAAGATGATATATACACACAGTTTGCTTTGCCAGTCAGCCCGTTTAAGGCCAAGATTAATGCAGTGCATTGGTGCAATCGTGCCGCAGTGGTGCGTGATCGGAATACGAGATGGAATATAGGGGGAAAGGCCAGAAATGTGCCTGTATTCTGAGTTTACACAAGTCTCCTTAGCAACTTGTCTGATTTATTTATTTATTTATTTATTTTAGGGGGAGGTGGGGGGGCGGTGCGGGTGCAGGAGCGTTGTCCCAAATCACCAGTGAATAAAACGTTCCCGTAGTTTTTAAATAGCTTCGGTTGATGGTCTTGTTGTTGTTTTGCCTTCTCCTTTTCCTTTTGTTAAATTAGTGGCTTAATTTTTTTTTTTTTCCCCCTGGTGGGAGGAGGGTACAGGGGGAGACTCAGAAAGGGGTGGCAGTGGAGCTGGGGGTGGGGGCACCGTAATAGTTTTCATTGTGACTTCTAGAGAGTTGGTTTCTTTCCAGTTGTTCACATCTCAGCATGTGGAATTATTGTGCTTTCTCCCGATTTGCCACAGAATTGGCAGTGGACTGACATTGTTAGTCATTTGAATTGTATTTGGGTCTGGGCTGATTTATATTTTTTTTCATATTTATTTCAAAACAATTTGTTTTATTTTCAAAATATGCATGATATATTTTAGAGTCTGTAAAATGGAGGAAAGGAGGAAAAAAAAAAAAAAAAAAGAGGGTGAGAGGATTGTGGCAAGACTGTCCCCCGAACCGTCCCAGTATTCCCCTCCCCGCACAATCTTATTTTAGTTGCCTACTGAAGAAACCCCCTCCCTCCCCATAGGAGGGAGTGGCCTTTTAGTGATCAAGGTACGTTGGATCTTTTTTTTTTTTCCCCAGTTTGTGTGATACTTTATTAATAGCAATGGGGCAAGAAGAGAGGATGTAGGGTGGGGAGAGGAGGGGAGGAGGTGACGGCGGGTGGAGAGAGAGGAAAGAGTTATCCTCGAAGTACTGTGTACCTTGAAATAACTCAAGGGAAAACAGTTGCTGCCTCACTTGAGTTGCTTTCAAAATCTTGCTGTGTGCTTTTACTTTTTCTTTTACTTCTATTTTTTTTAAAGCTTTCCGGGGGGAGGGGGCAGGGGAAAAAAAAAAGAAAAAAAGAAACTGAGCCAAAAAAAAAATTTTGAAGGCTCGATCTTGGCTTCTATACAAACAGATGTTGCCTGTCATTCCGTTGTTAAGCAGGCAGCAGATTGGAGCAAGCAGCAGCAGTTTAGGGGGAACTGCAGCAGAACTGGAAAGTGGGAGATATATAGATATATAATTTTTTAAAAAATTTTTTTTTTGTGTTCTACACATATATATTTTTCCCCTGGAATTATCTCTAATTACATGTCTATTTTCAGGTTTTTTTAAATCTTTTTTTTTTTTTTTTAAGTGGGCAAAACAAATACCAAACAAAATGGAAAAGCACTAGGAACTTGCTCCCAAATTTTACCAAAGCAGCTATCTTTTGGGTTGTTTTTGGGAGCTTTTCAGTTTGCTTTTTTGTTCTTTTTCACATAGGCGAACATGTGTAGGAAAGGGGGTTCTATTGGAAATGCTTAAGGCATTCTCGGTAAGTGAATGTTTGCAATGAATTAGGTCAGGGATTCTGTTGTTTTTCTTGCTGCTAGCCCTGTTTCTGTTGGGTTTGCCCCGGAGTTCTTGCTGTACGTGGAATTGTGAAGGTTGAAGGCCTTTCTGTCTCCTTTCCAAGTTTTAGCGGCGTTGTAAGAACAAGAATCATGTTGTTTATACAGTAGAAGTTCTAACGAAGCACCGATACGCTCCATATCGTGGCTCTTTTGTGTTCTGCATGTGCTTGTGGGTTTAATTCCCCCGTTCTTTTTATGATCTTCTTTTTTATTTCCCACTTCGTTTTTAATTTCTGCTTTCCGATTTAATCATAGTACGCTTGGGAGGACAGAGAAAATAGCAAAACACGGGGAGTTTTGAGCCGAAGGAGTTAAAAGTTTCTTGGCACAAGAGCAGCAGTTTAGCAACAGATCAATTCATTTAAATGAAAGAAATCACAGACCAAGCCATCTGATTTTGAAATTTCCCATCTTATGCTTCCACTTTAGAACAAAGCTTCTGTTTTTCTTTCCCCCTTATTAATTCACGCCGCTTTTGTTTGAGACTGTTGGTTTTCACAGAAACTTTAAGTTGTCTGTAGTCTGCCTCTTTTTCTCTTAAAATATGAAATACGGGGGTGTATTCATCTTCTGCTGGTTGCAGTCGGTTCTGCTGTAAAGTCAGCCGTAAACCTCTGCACGTAGAACAGCTGGTGTCAGAGCTGTTTTCACCCTCGATTATTGTACGTTTGAAACAGCTTCCATTTTCTGGCGTGCAGGCTGGATAAACAGGCACCTCAGTGCTGTGAAAAATAGTCGTCTCCAGCCATTCTGCCTGCCCCGCGTGTGTTCCGCCTGCACGTAGCTTGGGCTGCAAGAACCCTGTCCGAGTGGGAATTTTCTTTACACAGTCTATGTCCCTCCAACATCTGTATCAAGAAGCAGTTGTTCAGACCAACTCCGTGTGTGTCTGATGGAAGAGTGGTATCCTTCTGTACTTTATAATGTATTGAGCATAAGCCACTGTAACACTTTTAATAGCTAGTTAAAGTCTGAGAAGGATCACAAGCAACTTTTTGTTGCTGTTTGTTCGTTTAAACTCCTTTCAGCCTTGGAACCAGTCCCAATAATTCTGTTGCTACATCAAGCAAAATAAAATAAATCAACTCATGTACAGAGAAGTTGGGGATTTTTAAGAATCTATTCCCACCTTCCTTTTACGCAAGCTCTCTAAAAAAAAAAAAAAGTAAAAAAAAAAAAGTTGCTTACGATAAATGAATGTGTTTGATGAAAGAATTCGCAGCCCCGTACTGAATTTTGATGGAAGCTTTTGCGCCGTGATGCCGAGTCTCTTCCCGGTGGCATTGCGTCAAATGAAAGGCCGGGATGTTTGGGGATGGGTGAACTCCTATCAGAGGGAAGCAGGCAAAGGGTGGGGTAGGAGTCCGGGTGCGGGGGGAATCCTTTTGTTAGCCCGCTCCCCAGCCTCCGCTTCCCTGCGCCCCCCGGAAGAAATCCTCCAGGAGAAAGAATAGTCTTAAGCTGCAGAAAGTGGATTTAAAAAATAGGGGGGGGAAGGGGGGGGCGAGAAGTATCAGCCTCCACCTCTAATGTGACTACGGTTGATCGTAGGTCTGGACGTTTTTATTATTTCCTTCTCTTACACTAGATCCCAACTGTGTTGTAGGAAAATGCCAGGATTCTGAGCGGGAGTCCGTCCCCCCCCCAATATTGGAAATATTTCTGTGGGTGTCGTTGTGGTTACATCACAGCGCACTCCTTCCTCATCTCCATTCTTGTGCAAAATTCAAATAATTCCCCCCCCTTCCCGATAGCAGCTGTGCATGGTTTTTTAAGTCGGTCTTTAACGTTGCGAAAGGAACAATAAAATGAAAGGCAAAACCGGCATCTTAAAACTTGGCAAGTGAAAGCAGCTTGGACTGGCAGCCAAGAATCCTGCTGTGGTGCAAAAAGAATAGCATCCACGAAGCCACCACAATCCGGGGTTTCTCTTCTTTTAACAATCGCATCGGCAGAGAGAAATAATTATTCCTTGTATCAGTGTTAAAAGAGTCAAAAAGCTTAAAATGCTTGCTTGGTGAACCTTCTCAAAAGCAGGTAACGATCCTCCTATTTGATTCTGTTTTATCAAACTTTAATTGGATAAGGATCTATATATGATAACTAATCAGTTTAAGAAGTTGATGCGTGTTACTAACTAGCAGGGAATGCGTTTGCTGTTGCAACCTCCACGTTGCTGTATTTTTCTTAATGGCTTTGATGGTAATAGAATTGGCAAACTTCTTAAATGTTTGTGTTACAAGAAATGTTTTATTTCCACAGATTTAACTCATTGTGTGGGGGAGGGCAGGAGTGGATTGGTCCAAGGTGTAACATGGAAAATAATCTTCAAAAAAATATATTTAAGAATTGGGATATCAGGAGGGGGGAGTAATTTCTCTCTTAGGACCTTGTCTGTCCTTTTGCTTCTAAAGCTGTAGCCTCTGGATATATAAAGGTAGAATCCATTTCTTGAAAATATGCCATGAAAATATCCATAAATATTTTGTCTTCCAGAATACGTTCCTTGAAGAGTTGGGCCTAGCAATATGGCAGCGCACTTTCGATAAGAAATCTTGTAAAATGCTGCTACTGAGGTAATTTGGTTTCTCATATATTCTCCAGTTAGTACCTTCCTTTTCCTTATAATTTCTTAAAATTATTTGAAGTACAGAAATCTATTGATACGGGTCTTTAAACCTAAGAGAGAGTTTATGTGTGTGTGTGTATATATATATAAATAATTATATATATGTATATATATTTATAGGCCTAAATGGATTGGGATTAAAATTGGGAGGAAGGGGTAGGGGAAAAGAATGGGAATTATTTAGCAGTCGTGTTTCTTATTTGTCTTATTTTCGTGGTAGAAGTATGAAATGGCTGCAAACAGCTTTTTACTCAGGCACACAATGCATTCCATAATGATCGATTTTCCTGGACAGGGCATTTATGCTTTGTGGTTTGCAAGAATACCACCCACAGACCAAAACCAATGTTATGTCTTTAGAGACTTTATTTCTCCATGTTTCCTTCCATATTCCTTTGGCTATAAATCTATAAAATGCCAGTCTTATGCTGGGTTAATACTAACGAAAGTGTGTTACTTTTTTGGCTGTCCCAGGTTCTAGTGCCAAAGCCTTGTTGATCCTGTGATCATTGACGTATTATAAATTTAATAGTGAAGCAACGTATCCTTAGTATAAGGATATCACAATCCTTAATATAAATAATATGATCCTTAATGTATGGGTTGAAAGTTTTTATTTATAATCTCAGCATTCCAGACAAATACAGTGTGAAGATGATTGATTTGCTTGCCTATCATGGATTTTCTGCCACTGTGTATATATTCATCAGGTTTTCAAAAGGTACAATAGCTGTATGATTAATCAATGTAGGGAAATGTTTCAAAAGCCAGATCTTGTATAATCTATGGCTCTCACGTAAGCTCCCTGAATATATTTCATGTAAGTGAAATTCACTTTTAAAAGAGCAGTGCTCATTCAAAAAAAAAATAAATCCATATCTTTCAAAAAAAACCCCAAAACAAAACGGTGTTCATTTGCTGCTGCCTTTATCGGTTTACTGTCTCAAAAATTGTCCATGAGTTTGTTTTCCCAAATGTATGAAAAGGGGTCGGTTGGTTCCTGGATACTTGTAATTTACAGCATACAGGTGCCACTAACTGAAATCCCTGTGCCACCGAGCTGCCTTTCTCCGGGGCTCGCAGGAATGCAGAAGTGGTCGATCAGATTTATAGTGGGGACCTGCTCGAGTGATTTATTTGGCGTACGCAGGTGCTTTTCTAGAGATAGCTATCGCTGCTCTCTCCTTTTCTCTCTTTCCTTTTTTAACAACTGAAGCTATGGCGCTGGATCCTAACACTCCTTCTTGCCTTTTGTTTTGTAAAAGCCAATCAGGTAGCAAGGGAGGAGGAGGTCGTTGGCCAGAACGGCGGCAGGGATCAGCCCTAGCTCAGGCAACTAAATAAAGGGCGTATTTTCTGCGTGGGTCAACACCTAACAGCTGCCCTGACAAACACGCGATGGGCTTTTAGAAGGTCTGGCTGGGTTCTCTCTCTGAGAAGAGCTGCGATAATTCAGTAATAAAGAGCAGTTGCTGAAGTGCGTTGGGTGCCCGCAACTTCCATTCAGACCAGTCAGAATTGAGGACACATGTCCTGTACCACAAGGAGGTATGTACAGGCCACCCAAATGTTACATCTTGGTTTCCTTCAAGGACTTGAACTATCCCAGTGGTTAGAAAATGAGATTGTGAGCTATTAAGGGGGAAAAAAAGAGTTTTAGAACCTACTAAAAATTTAACCTCCACTTAGGATGTGTACTCCAGCGAGATCATTACTTTTTTCCTCTCATATGAAAAAATAAGGTGTTTCTTTGCCAGCACAGACATGCAAATTAGCTTACCTTCATATACATGCATTAATGTAAAGAATATTAGGGTCAAAATGAATATACTCATAAAGAAAATACTCTTTTCTACGCATTGTAGCATGGAGTGACATGCAAAAGTCTGACGGAAAAATTCCTTGCCATTGTAAGAAATACTGGTACATGCAGCAGCAATGTTACTGGCTCCTAATATTGTGCCTATTAGGCTCTATTAGAAGGGTCAAAAGACAATATGAATTTTGATCTTAGGTTCCCCGAAATAAATGAGCTTTGTAGTTGGAGGGCTTCGGTTATTTTTGGTAGGGTAACATTTGTTATATTCCGTTTGCAGTTCTGTTCCAAAGAAGTGCACAATACGTGTATTTGTGCATGATGTGACTCTGTTCTGTCTGCAGGACCACGTGCTCCCTGACCCATTGCCTTGACTGCTGCACAATTATTGCAGGGCCAGAGCTTTCTGAATTCTGGGTGCTCCAAAATTGCAGTCAGGATCCAACATAAAAGTTGTCCTGATTTTTCAAAGATGCCGAACCCCTGCGGCTACGCTTCTTGGTAGGAATTTTGGGTGCTGAAAACCTTGGAAAAGCTGGACGCTTTTAAGGTAAGTATCGGAGTATAAGTGTAGGGATCTAAATTTAGAAGATCAATTTAGATAACCTTTGGACAGATGGTGAAAGTTTAACATCTCTGTTGCTGGATGGAACAGGAGTTTCTTGTAACCCAGCCCAAGCAGTAATTCCAATAAAGGAAAATTGTATGTTTTAATTGCGTACTTACCAGGCTGGAAAGGTTGAAGTGATTTATTTTAAGAACCTACACAAGAAGTGAGGGAACTTTCTAAAAGCATCCAAATAGCAAAAATTATTTTCCAAGTGTTGACTGTTTCATTTTGTAGAGAATCATATTGGCTTGCATTAATATAGTTTATCTTCTGAAGAAAGAGAAGAGGTAGAAAGTGAAAATTTTGTGACCCTTTAAGCAATAATTAATCTGACTGATTTTGTTCACCAGTTCTATGTGGAGCTCACAGCCCGACTGCTTTTCCGCCTAATTCCCCACCAGTTGCGCACCCAATAAAATTTCATTAATGGGAAATGTTAGTTATGCAGGAAAGAAAACTTGGAAACTTCGTGGGAAGGAGGGGATGCTTCTTGCTTGCAGTGGCAAAACTTCGCTCCCTGTCTGTTTTTCAGAACTTATTAGAAAGATCCTAAAGAAGTTTTATATTTGTCTTTCTCATTTTAGGAGGAAATGCAGTGAGACAGCAGAGAGCTGGAGTTAGGGTAAATTTCTAGATTGGTTAAGCAGAGTGAAAGGATTTTTTTTTCTTTAAAAATAGAATTAAAATAGAACCCCAGACCAGTAATGACTTCTCTGAAAGTTAAAACAACTCTTACGCAGTTGTTTCGTCGGTCTATTTTAACCAGGCTGCCAGAATGGAAACAAGACAGCTTTTTGCGGGGTGGGGGGATGCATGTGTATGGCAACTCTGTCTACATACGAAAACTTTGCTGTTTGATCATTTGTACACCGTTGGCGATATACCTCCAACCTTGGCTGGTAATTCTTCAGTGCTGTGTAATCCTCGGTAATTCTGTCCAGCAAAGTACGTAAGAGAAAGAAACACAGATCTGCTTAATTTTGTTTATTTTAAAATCTGTTTTATTTTGCTGCTTTTTTTTTCCAAAGGGTTACATGGGAGTGAAGGGAACTGTAGCAACAGAGTTAATGTTATAGCAAAGTCAATCAGCAACTCTCCCCCCCTTCCTCCAAAGGAGGGGTTTTAAGGTGCTGAGGAGAATGAAGGCTGCTCTTTACTAACAGCTCTGAAATTTCATTTGCAGAAATGGTTTTCCTCTTTAAAAACAAACCCAAACCCCAAACCTAGCAAATTACAGAAGAGATCCCTGCCTGTTGCCACAAACCCGTAGATCCGAACTTGTGGTCATATTCCACACAAGCTTGTATCTATAGGTATGTGTCTGTCTGGCGAGCGCACAAAGTGGTGTGTTTATGCATTTAAACTGACAACGTTCAACTTCGCTGTTTGTATCTTCCTTCTAATGCCTTCTTCCCTCCTCCCTTCTTTTGTTTTAAGAAATATAAAATGAGAGCTGCAAATCTCGTTCTGCAGTTATCATATCGCTTTCCAGCTTTGGTGAGTGTTAAAATACACTCATGCAAACCAGCAACTCATTTGTGCCTGAGTGAAATGGGCTGGGAGAGTTATTTGACATCAGACTGAAGAAATTAAATCTCAGATACGTTATGCCTGGCTCTGGCTATGGGACGTGGTAGGGAGTCTTCTTACGTTGTTTAATTCTGAGGTTGTTGAGAAGTAGATAAAATTGTTGCGTTTAGAAAGTAACGTGGATCCATTCTTTCTTTGTTTAGTGGCGGCAATTTGTTTGTGAGAGCAATAGACGCTTCTGTTCGCCTTTATATCAAGTAACTTTGAGTCCCTGGATATACTGCAGGCTCCCAGCTCTCTAACAGAGGAGGGTATTGGCCCTCTGACTCCTATTCTCTCTCAAAAATTAGTTTATTGTACAATCCGATTCCTTCCAATTTCATGGTATTTACGTCTTTTAAAATAGTTTTAAAGGGAAAATAATCATGCTGTAAATGGTAGAGCAGGAAAAAAACCCACCATGTAAGCAGGCAGTATAAAACCTGCTGCATAAAAATAACCTTTTTGAGTCGTGGAAGTGTAACAATTATTTTTTTAAGAAGTCATTTTTTAAAACCCCAATATACAGATTCTATATGAAAATAATTAGACTGTAAACTCAAAATAACGTCTGACTGTTTCTTTCCAGCAGCTTTCAGTGTTAATTCTCCCAAAGATTTGGTCTGCGTTTCCACTTTTAAATTTCTCTGTTTTTGAACTTGGCTGGTTTAACGCACACTGCTGCAATCCAAGAAAGTGGGTTTTTTTCTTCCTTGCTGAATTTCCAGGGTTTTCTATGTGTTTTCTGTTTACTATAGAAGCATAAAATGATGTCAAAGAAGGCTTCTGCTAATAAAATTTTGGTCTAACTACTCTTCTTTCTCCCTGCAAATTGAAACTAGCTTTTAAAAAAGAAAATAAAATGCACAGTTTGGCTTTTTATGTGACCGTGCATTTGGGCACAGGGTCAATGTGCCCCTCCTGCACGTATAGGAAATTAAGGTCTAAAAGCTGCCCTGCGGTGGGTGGGTGGCTTCCAGAAGAACTTTGGGTGCTGGGCTGTCTCTGTCTCTGCGGCGCAGCTGGTTTTCAGGTGTGTGCTTACATCTACACACAGCATGAACGCGGGGCATCACCCTTCCCGTCTCAGCTACATAGGTGTCCATGAGGAATGTTTTGGCTCTGCAAAAAACAGACAGTTAGAGGGGACTGAGGAGGGGGAAGGATACATCTCTTTCAGGTGAGAGCATATTGAAGCCTAGTTGTGGGATACCACCCAGAATATGGACCTTGGGTCAAGTTCTCCTTTGGGATGTGGTGCTGGTTCCTGCCTCCACTTTGGACGTTGTTTCACCCATAGTGGAATGAGTCGGGTATCATCATGGGCTGTGATAGAAGCAGGATGAGGTTGCATCTAGTTGTGACAGTAAAAATTGTTTTTCCCAGAGGGGCTGTTAATATTCTGTGTTGTTTTGATGTTGTCTCTTTTTTTTTTTTTAAATGCTGTGAATATTCACTGCATTAAATTTCTGTGTTTATGGCTATAAAGGAAGTATTGGCTCATTCAGTCTAACCTCCAAAGAGAAATGAGCTGGTCAAACCCAGTTCCCAATATAATATGTATTTCTGCATGGTGGTCTCTCCTCTGTAAAGTCATTTGGAGACATCAGGCTTCTGGCAGAATATGCTGAGAAAAGCCTGGAATTTGTCACTGATGTTTCTAGAGGCTGGCACTTCAGGTGACATTGCTTTGAGAGTGCCAAAAGCCCATGGCAGGGGAATTGGGCAGATGTGTTGCAAAATGAGCTACCACAGTTGGGTTTGAAAGCATATTTTTGGATTAGAAAATCAATATTTGAGTCAAAGAAGTGGAAGGAGGAAACAGATTTTTTTGTAAAATATTTTAGTGTAGTTTCTCACTGACTATGTTGGGACCCGCTAATCAATATCCAACATTTTTTTTTTCTTCCTTTTGGTGAGAGACTTGATCCAAACACGGCTGGATGCTTAGAAAGCAAACTTTAGAAATGTGCCATGAGAAATGGGGCTAAGATGCCGGCCCTGTGCTGCCGTGAGGGGAACCATTGCATTATATTCTGAGGCAAAGCATGTTTTCTGGTTGCTTCTGGTTTTCTGGTGCTTGGCAAAGAAAAGGGGTGGCTGTGCCACTGCCTGGGCACGCGTCAGCTCAGCCTGACGTGAGCTTTGCAGATGATGTGGCCTCTGCTTTATGGGACAGGGTGGAGGTGCCCAAGGAAGTGTCTTGAACACTGGTGTCTTCTGCAGGAAGGGGTGCAGTGGTGGCTGCGGAGGGGACACCGAGGCGGGCAGAGGTAGAGTCAACGCTTCTGTCAGCAGTACCAGCGTTGCTTCTCTGAGCACAGCGTAGCCGTGGAGCCTGCCACGATGCTACCTGAAGTTTGGGTCTTTGTACCGCAGTGCTCTCTCGCTGTACCTGTTTGCCTGACGTTGCTAAGGCAAAGTTAGTACTTGGGATGGCCTGGCTCCAACTTCTGCCTTCCTGCCGCTAGCTCATGTGCCTTTCCCCTCCCCTCCTTCTCCTTTTACATTTTACTAAATTTTAAAAATCGTTTTAGTTTGTTTCTTGTTAAGCTACCCCCTGTTCTTTTCAACTGTAGCCTCCAATAGTCTCCCCCCCCCCTTTGTTTTTCAGCTCTGCCTTTTGAAAAGAACTGTATTGTGTTTTCAGCGTTAATTTGTATTTCTTTTCTGTTGGTTGTATTTCGCTGCACTTCATTAAGTTTTAGAGTGAAACTGGAGTCTGACAAAATGATGGGAAGAACCTTGAAATGCGTCTTCCCTTTAGGATGGAGAAAACTAATTGGAGTCTGCGGAGCTTCTACCTGTACGTTTCTTATGAATTGTTTTTTCCCCTCACTGAGTTGATAAGGAGCTCACATTTATGCAGCGGCTTTGATCCAAGTGCCATACAGAGTGCACAGAGATCTCTTCATCTGTCACTGAGGCACAGCGACTGCCTAACAGTGCACAGACGCGCTGCAGAATTGCTAAGGGCAGGAAGTACTGAATACTTCACCCAGTTTGATGTTGCAGGGGAACTTAAAGCAATAGCAGGCAGTTACTGTAGCTGGAAACAAACCAGAGCACCTGCACGTAGCAAGTACCAGGAAGGCCTTGGGGAAATGAAAAAGTCCCAATATCCTCTCCAAAAATTGGTACCTTAATTAATGCGGTCCTTTTCGCTAGCAATAGGCAGAGTCTTTGCTTTAGTACCTCCCAAGAGGAAAAAAAATGCCTCCTGTGAAACTACGTGGCTGTATCTGCATCTGGGGAGGCTTTACTACAATTGTGTTTCATTTGGCCGGAGTTACAGTTTAAACCAGAAGCAGTAGTTCTTGTCTGCAAGAGCAAACCAAAGCTTTTCCAAAGCAAACTCCTCTTTTTTATTTTTTTTTCAGATTTGGTAAATCGTGTCGTTCTCCCTCAAAATAACAAGGCCATTTCTCATTTTTGTTACTGACATCTTTCACTGAAAGCACCTGTAAGGTCCCTTGCAGACGAGCATGTTGCATGGTATCCACTGGGGTACAAAAATTACTACATTTGTGTGCTCCCTCTTTTCCCAGTCTGGTCTGGTGTGGAGCACAGTGAGCCCTTGTCAGCAGAGGAGCACACAATAGCATTCGGGTAATTAGAATAACCATATGCAGTGGCAAATGGGATTCATGGTAAGCAGAATGTAATTGTGTACCCTGGAATTTGAACCATATCCAAATACTCTTATTCAGATAGTCAAATCTGGTTAAACTCTTAAAAGGCAGATAACTAACTGTTTCAGTAATCTGATTTTTTTCCTCTCTTTGTTTATTTCCTTTTAATCAGTAAGGGAGAAAATAAGGCGAGGATGTTCTTAGGGGAGGAATCCAAGACTAAGACAGACACCTGCCCTTGAGCCAGGAAGTCTCCATGACTTAGGAGCATCGCATAAGTACCATTAGCCACAGCGATGTGAAGGAGAAGAGGAGATGTGCTCCCGGCTGGGCTGTGGAGACTTGGGTTGTAGATGTGCAGTATCATGAGGAGATGCAGCCTCACTGTGCCACCCTGGAAGTGGCAGTTTCGGTAGAGCTTCCTAGCAATCACCTATGAGTTCCTTTACGTTTCAGCATGTGTGTAGAACCAGCCTTGGCTCTGGGTCCTTATCATGCTCTGCACAATCTCGAACAAGAGCATTCAACCTGGGCTCTCTGAGCTTCACACCAACAACACAGGGAACAGCTCGATCATAAAGCAGGCCTGGGCTAAGCAAAAAAAAACACCTAGGCTTTGGGGTCATTTAGAGTCATCAGCCTTGCAGCCCTTGCTACCTTGTGCCACCTTGCCCACCAGCATCCCTGATATCCAGCCTTAGACCCAGCACAGAGCATCTGTGTCATGTGTTGTCTGACCCAGGGCTGATGCTGCACTCCAGCTGCTGACAAAAAGCTATATATGGCTCCGAGTGAGAGCGTGGCTACCCTTCCCCTAGAAAGTAACAGATATTGAAATGTAATATTGAGTAAATCTTCAGATTGCCGTAACTCTTGCTAAAAGTTGAGGCAGAGACCATTTTTGTAATGTGTTGAAAAATTTTGGATAGCTTTCAAAATATTTACTTGCTCTGGATTTCAGCTGAGCGCAGATGAGACTTCTTTCTTTATTTTGCAGACACTTGAAGTTCCAGCCCTGTTTAGCGTGTTGGCCAGACTTCTAGGAGAGCTGTGTGAGATAGAGTAAACCTTTGGACCTCTTGAGGTTCCTCATCACAACCAAGTTCTAATCACAAAGTTTCATCAAGTAAAGCTGAATGGGAGAGATGACCAGTAGGAATCATTTCTGCTGTAAAATGTCTTCTGTCTGAGGTTTTTGAAAGTAGCTGTAAAAAAGATCCCTCCAGGCTGAAATTTAGCAAACAAGATTTCAGACCTCAAACTGGAACAATATCGTTTGTGGGTTTGGGTATTATTTTTTTTTTCTCAGTGACTTAAGGAAATATGTTTGCTTCATGAGTATTTTCTGCTTTCCACCCTCCCCTTGGCCAGCCCTGCAGTAGCCTGCCTGGGATCTGCAAGTGAAGGTGGGTTCATCCTTCTTCTGCATCATTCACATCCATGAAGATTCAAAGCCAAATCTCTGCTGATGATAATAACAAAATAGAATTCAGCTTTCTTCAACACATCTGCACTGAATTTCCATGGCTGGTATACTCACTGTCTTGTTCATACCTGTAAAGTCAATAGGAGTGGTCTGTGAGTGCACACAAAGTGTGGTACAGCTGCAGGGGGTTAATACATGCACTGATTTCTGTGTCGTTATTTGGGAATATTCTGCCCTCTGAAACCCTGCCCTTCTGTGGATCATGACTAAACTGCTGCTTTGCATTGAAGCATGTTTTAAAAGCATGGAATATTCCAGCCAATCGATCCTCAAAAAATCAGTTCTGGATTTGAATTATCTCCTCCTTCTTGGGGAAATGAAATTTAAAATTCAAGTTCATGTAGGGTCTACACTACATGTAGGGGAAGCAGGTTTCTGAATTCTTCCCTCACCTGAAGTCCATGAAGGGAACAGGCGGTAAAATGAGCGATGCTTCTGTGTAACTTCCTAGTCCAGAGTAAAGTTTGCACCTTGATCTAACGTCTTCTGAGGTCAGTGGCATGGGCTGTTGTTAACTTCAGAGGTAGAAACCCTTGATCTCTCTCGGAAGAGCTGCTACAATGACATTTCCTCTCCATTTGGAAATAAGTATTCCAAAGAGCAGTCTTTTCCACATTTACTTCAACTGCTGTATTTCAGAAATCAGAGGGTTACGCTAAGTAAAAGGACGCAATTTTTTGATTACACTGTTGCTTTAAAATAAAACTTGCTGGGCTGGGACAGAGATTTCCTTTTGTCCACAGAAGTGTGAAATCATTTCTGTGATTCTGAAAAAGCAAGAGGCCTAAAAGGGTTCACGAACAATAGGCGCTGGGGCACACGAACTTATATAGGAATGCACAGCTCTACACGTAATGCGCTTCTCCCTGCCACAATATATAATAGGAACTTTCATGACATCGATACGTATCGTAATTGAACATTGTCATTAAATTACATATTTACCCTAATTACATAATGAGGTATGATTGTGCTAATTGGGTAAAGACATAATTGACAAAAATCACCAGAAAACAAACATGGAGATTCATGCCACCAAAAGAAAGTGTCTTAATAGGCACTAGAGCTGTGAATCTCTCTTGCTCTCCTCCCAGAAAAAGAATGTTGATAGTACATAGGAAGAGCCAGGCGTTGATAGATGTTGTGAAGGTGCAGAGGTAATGGTAATTAGATGACTTCTGTTTTAATATTTGATCTCAATTCTTCATGTCAGTAATAGCAGCAGATATTCTAATTGACAGAATGACTAGATGCGTGACACTTTTTTCTGCTTGAAACTACAGTTCCTCTGGGATGCAAATACACTTTCATCTGTCCAAGCTTCATCTGAGCTTAAAGAGATGGGAACGAAATATCTGTAATTCTGAAGGAAGCTCTTATAAATGGGGAAAATTTGCCAGGATAATCTGTGCAGCAGGCTGCAGAGGTGTCTGAAAATTGACCAGAGGATGAGTTAGGTATCAGACCCTGGGACGGAAACTGCTTTGGTGTTTAGACTTTATCTTGAAGTCTCGTTGTATGGCTCTGTAAAGTGAGCATAGGTTGCATACAGGTCCGCAGAAAGACTTGCTTATTTCTATCACATTTGTGCTGAGACGTGTTGGCATATGTGGGAACTTGGACGAGAATATTTTCTCAGTGAGGACCCTCTCCCGGCAGTTCGTGCTTGGACACTGCCATGGCACCTTGGAGCAGGTCTTGGTACTGGCAGCAAAGGCACGTGTGCCGAGCGGGACACAGCTCCCCAGCTCAATATAGCGACGGGGGAGGGAGCGAGAATGCTCTTTGAATAAGTGCCAGCACAGAGCTTGACAGCTCAAGGATTTGTAAATGCGGTGATGAACAGGAAGCTGAAGTTGCGATGGAAGAGCAGCAAGGAGAGGTGGCGAGTCATGAACAAAAGTGGCATTTGCCAACCTGAGAAAAATTTAGGTTATTTAGGCGCAAGTTGAGAGTAAGGAATTTTTTCCTAAGGAATTTTCTATTGTGATGTATCTATGAAAGGACCTTTACTGAGTTGAGGGTACAAATGGAACAAAACACTTTTTCTCCACCTTCTATTTTAGATCAAATTATTGGAGAGTTTTTTGCTCAGCTCTGCTTATAACTGCCTGATCTGCAAGATATGCCTGTGTTAGTCTCAGTGCAATGGTGATGTTAGCAGTACTTTCCTTAATTAAACTGATCAGATATAGATAATAATTTTTAAATGCTTTGAATTGTGTAATATCTAACATTCATGACAAGATTGAGATACGGGAAAATACTTGCAAGGGTTAATTTGTAGAAAAAATCAGTAACCTAGCCATACGATACTGAAATGGTTTAGTTTATAGCTGCAGAATATGAAATAGGATGTTTTTGAAAGTCTAAAGGGGAGTTACATAGAAATTGGGTGGGATTTGAGATCTTCCATCACCTTAAATGAAGACACGGGTTCATTGGCTTCCATAGAGCTACATTAGTTACATCATTGGATTTCATGTCAAAGGACAGATGTTCAGTGAGCAAAAATGATGATGTTGCATCAAGGAGCTGGGACGGTTTCAGTGTGCTTTTAGACAGCGATAAAGCTCCGGGTCAGTACAGGGCCAGAGCGCCATGGTTTCCTTATCCAGATTTGTGGTTGGGTCAGTGTTCTAACTAATAAAATGGTTAACAGTGACTCTGCTGTTGGGATACTGTACTGTCCTGTTAACTAAAATAATGTGTTGTATTTCCACAGAGCCTATCAGGTCAAAGTAAACTTTACCGAATATGGAGTCGTTAGGAATTCCACTGATACTATCAACATCATGTATGTTTAAACCTTGCAGACTGTTTTTTTTCAAATATTTTTCTGCTGTTGCAAGCTGAATCCTGAAAAGTGGTATTATTTCTCACCTTCCTCCTTTATTTCTAGTCAGGCTTTGAATGTAAAGGTAGGGCACTGGCTTTTTCATAATCAGCAATGCTACTTTATCCTCAGAAAATAGAAACAACCAAGATGCCATCTATTCAGCACAGCTCAGCGTTCGTGCCTAGGGTTTGATTCCCTTGTAATCCCCTTCCAGCACAGAGCTGCTGTGCCTGAGGATGCATTCACCTGAGAGGCAGGATCTCGGGGCTGATTCAGTTCCACTGTCTGCACTAGCATATTTTAAGATGCTAATCCCTGTTTGTAAGCCATAATAAATAGGCAGCCTACTGCTTTAAGTAATACCTTGGTGGGTAATGGGAATGAGTCACAATGATAACATCCTTGTTGTTTGACTGTGCACTAATACAAGTTAAAAATGTAATGTGTTCCTTGTTAAGGGAACGCCGTCTTGTTCTGACTGCTGAGAGAGGCTCAGTGTTGCGTTTCTAAGATCGTTAATCTTAATAAGGCATTGATGCAAGGCTAAAATTTACTTAAAACTTTCTGCCCTTTTTGCAGTTCTGCTCCTAATCCTTCTTCTGCAATCATCCTTTAAACATTCAGGAGCCAAGCTGCATGTTCCAAGGTCAACAACATGATATGTGTTCAAAAAGGAAAAGACATGTTAGGACAAATTTCGTCCTAAGCCTTCTTTAAGTGCTTTAAATAATGTATGTATATGTTCTGTGCTGTAGTGCAGATGCATCTGCTGTGGAGGGGGAAAAGTTATTTTTTTGGCCAGGGACAAAATTCCTTCTTGCGTGAAAAGTGACCGTGATCTTGTCTATGTCTAGCAGGAATAACCATGGCTTATCGCGTCTTACCTATTAACATATGCAGTGTGGGGAGCTGCATTTGGGTTTGGTGTCTTTTCACCAGCAAAATATTTATTACTTCTAAATTAGTGCACTGAGAATTTTGAGGACTTTTTTTAACTAGAAACCCTGACATTATGTCGGCTGTGAAGTGGTGGGTAGCTTTCAGCATTTTTGACTGCATGCATCCAGGTTGAGGTAGTAGGTTGTATAGTTTAGAATTACACCAAGGGAGATAACTGTACAACCTCCTAGCTTTCCTTGGGTCTTGCACAGAACGGCGTGATGAGCGACCATAATTCCTCAGCAATGTTTGCTCTGGACACATGGAACAGGAAAGAGCAGGTAAGATGAGCTGGAAAACCTTTTATTTTCTTCTCCCTCTCTAGAACCTCAGAAATGTTCATTCTCTCGGCATTTTTTTACCTATTGGTGCTACATTATTGAGTTTTTAGCAAATTCAGTGGACTAGTAATGCTTGTCTTCCTTTATTAGCGTTCGAGCAGCGCAATGTGTAACATTCCTAAAAAGCACCATGGCAACATACCAGTGTTATTGCCTTCACGGTCAGCAATCAGAAGTCTCCAAAGGTAACATGAAAAGCATCCTGTATTGTGTCTGTTATTGAGATGTGTGAGCAGGTTTCCCTTGCCGTTAGTCTTTGACTGGCTCATTTAGTTCTATGCCAGGAGTTAAACAAGGCTGTGCCCTGTATGAGACCTGGCACGCTCATTGTCTCTCAGGAAGCGTAGGAGGCTGGTGCTGATGCTTCCAGATAAAGCCTGTAAGGGTTTTTGTGAAAGTACCTAAATCTACACAGTCCTCAGGAGAGCTGTTCTTAGGGAGTATCTGTTAGTGATTATGGCCAGCTAAAATGGCGATTCGTAAGGTTTTTTTCCCAGGCTTGTACAGTTAAATTAGGTGTTTCCAAGGCTGATGCTCCTGGACACCTCCAGTAGAGGTGATTTGCTTTTCCCTCACAGCAGTTTGGATTCAGGAGCTGTGGAGCCACCCCAGATTTTGTAGAGAAGCTGTGCGGAGAATGGGCATGTGGTGAGCCTGCCATCCTGGGCAGAAGACCACATTTCTCATGTATCTTACGTGTCTGAAATGCAGGGAATATACCTGATATACCCAGCTGATATTGATATCTACAGTTTAATTAGCCTAACTATTTGAGGCTTAAAAAAACTTCTGAAACTCTGGTTTCGTTTATCTAGTAAAGTTTGAACATAAGTCAAGGTCTTCATGGTGGCTTTGTTCAGGGTTCAGTGTCCCCTGGCTGCCTGGATGAAGATGGTGGCTCATCATTACGCCTGATCAGGGCCCCAAACATGAGCGATGTTGCATCTTTTGACTGTATATATGACTAATTCTGGCAAGAGTTTTTGAGTTGCCAGAAATAAGAGAGTCTGTTTGCTAGTGGGTAAACTTTCTAAGTTAGCAAGTAAAAGTTAGGGGTAGGCACAGGGTTCATTTCATTAGTCTAATCAAAAAGTGTGACAATGGTAACAATATGTCAAAGTATCTAAATAACGCAGAAAAATGTTTTTCTGGTAAAATGGCATTTAAAAACTTTAATATCTGCAAATCCTTGTTTACTGAATGCAAAGAGAAGTTGTTGGTTTCTTGAGTGTTACCCAGTGCTCAACTGTTAGTTGTTCAAGAGTGGATTAGCGGGATTTTATTTCATCTTGTTTTCAAGGAGGTTATAGATATCACTGCCATGGTTTTAACTCCGTGATTCCTTAGGACAAGGCAAGTATCAGGGCTAACACAACGCTGCTTCTGTGTTTCTTGAAGGCAAAGGCATTAAATGCAGGTAGTTAAAAAAGAGGGGTCTTTTTGGCACATTTTAGGTAGTACCTTATTTCCCCCCCACACCATCTTTTTGCAGATTTAAGTGCAAATTTTCAGCTGTAAATCCACAAGCTGCATTGACTCACAGCCAGTGCTGAGCTGGTCCGTAAGGGTTGATTCTGCTCCCCCCCCCGTTTGGTACTTCTCTAGGAATAGCTTTACAAATGGGTGGTAATAAGTCCCTAATAAGAACATTCTCATCTCTTTTTTGGTGGTAGGATTTCAGATCTGCTTTGCACAGATATAAGGGATCTTCATAAGGTTCAAAAATAGTGGATATTTGTACTAACACACACATTTGTGGCTATCAAACTTAACTTTATGTTTAGTGTGTTAATCATATATGTAAATCAAATGATCTATTTTTCTCCAGAGAACAAGGAATACTAATTAGAAAGGAGAATGGTCAGTGGTACATTGAAGTTAACAATAAACGCAATTCAATGTGCATATTTTTCTTCTGAACAAAATAGCATTCCAGCTCTCCCCCTGATGAGAGGAATGTATTGTCAATTAATTAGACTTCCATCATATGTCCTCGGATGCCCTTCTATCATATGCCTTCCATATGTCCTTATGTCATATGCCTTCCATATGCCCTCTATGTAATTAAGCTTCTATCATATGGCTTCTATCATATGCCATTTAAATAGATTTCCAGGAGAATATGGCAGTGTTACAATTACGGACCTTTTGCAATGAGTAAAGGAACAACTCATGAGCTGTAGATTAAAAAAGGAGGAAGCAAAAGGAAGGTGGCTCGCCCTGAAGAGTTCCTTTAATTGCCAGTTTTGTTTCTCTCAGCTTGGGCAATGAACGGATAAAAGTGTCCTATTTTCCTTGTTTCCCGTTACTGTTCCATTCCCAGTTTTTATTCAGTTAAGCCTGTGAATAGTCGGAGAGATAGCAACTGTTTTTTCAGAGAACGTTTCCACTGGAATGTAAAATGAAAAAGAAACAATCCACCTCCCAGAAAATTGTTTGTCCTACGATAATGAAATGTAAACTTTGATCTTGTTTTTGTCCCTTTAAGTCTGTAACGTAGAGTGAAGCACTAGAATTATCGTGGGGAGAGAATTAATGAACATGAGATGGTTTGCTTTACTTCAGCACGCATCCCTGTTCTCCCTTATGGACAATGGGCACAGATAGTATTGTGCTTTTCTTGGCATGATGATTGCTTGGTAGATAGTATCCTAATGTACAAGAATATGTGGTGAAATGGATTCCAAATTTACTGTGACTTATTAAGGATAAAGTCCAAAAATAGGCACTGATGCTTATATACGTAATGAAGAAAACTGCAAGCATCCGAGGAATGATGAGGTCTTGGAATGGTTTGCAATGAAAAGACAGCCAGTGTGCTTGTTTGCCTTATGTACATTTGTGTATCTCTGCCTTCTTTCTTCCCAGCAACTTCTGAGACCCCTTTTTTCTAATCCCAGTCAGATTTGATAGAGGAGCGGTGATGTCCGAGGCTATTCTGCTCTAGCAAGCTTTACAGAAATTACAGAAATCACAGCCATATACCCAGCAGTCAGGAAGAAGGTTGAAAGGACAAAGAGAAGGTAAAATAGAGTCCTATGTGCTGAGGTGTCCAAACTATGAAATGGAGAGCAGTTTGTAGCGTCTGCCAGTTTACCTGGATTAACTGGATTGAATGAAGTAATGAGAACAGTTCAGACAGATTCCCACTGGCTAGTAACCAGCGTGTCCCTGAGGACTTTGCACTCTAGTTGCTAGAGCATGCTAAAACCCATACCAGCATGACTTCACTGCCAGTTTTATGTGCTCTGCCTAGATTAAGGTAGAATTTACCAAACAATGGGCCTATATTTTGCTATGTAGGCATACTGCTAGCCACTGTTTGTGTTACAGATGCATTCCCAAAAGATAGGTGACAGGTCTTATTTTGGCTTTATCTTTTTATTTTCAACACAATTTTCATTTAAAACACGCACACACACACACACAATATAACCAGTCCATCTGGAAGCTCTAGGTCATGAGGGAAGTTATTTTGAAAAATTCTTGTTGTGGTCCTGCACCATCATTAGTTTGCTGGTGCCACAGTCGTAAACTGCACACTAAGGGAAGCCTTTAAGCCTCTTGTAGTGTACCACTGAAATTATCTGTCAAGAATCACTACTAAAGTGTTGTATTCAGAAATCTGTTTTTTTTCTGGTGTGCTGGGCAGCAAGAAAATACTTGCAATAGCGCACTATTGCAAATTTTTCTTCTGCTTCTGTGTTTTCACATGGCTGTGGGACTTGTGGAAGATGGCAGCCTAACAGTCCTGAAGGAGGAGGAGCTCTGCTTATCCACAAAGTCGGTACCCAACCACTTGTGACCTCCTAAGCTGAAACTCAGAAACTTTCACCG
The DNA here is from genome assembly GCF_964199755.1 of Larus michahellis. Lineage (NCBI taxonomy): Eukaryota > Metazoa > Chordata > Aves > Charadriiformes > Laridae > Larus > Larus michahellis. The sequence goes on from NC_133912.1 coordinate 5,081,869, forward strand.
TTAGAGGGATTTTTATTTTTTTTAATGAAACGATGCCTTTCATCTATTTCCACACCCAACTGAAACTATGCTGCAACACTTCGGCTGCTAAATCAGATGCGTTAAGTACAGTCAAATTTGTACATAAAAGTTTTGTAAGAACTGGGATGAAATAGAATGGAATGCCAGAATGACTCATTGTTTAATGAATAAGGCCCTAAGTGTTCTATTGATGCCATTTATAAATCTGTATAAAATGTATAGAATTCATGTCATAACTGGAATTCCAAGCACAGCAACCTTGCGAGCTAAATTATGATGATGATAGGGTACTGCACGAATTAATATGAATTCTAACACACTTCTGCTTGAAAGCTGCTCAGACAGTTAAAAATAAGACAATTCCATTACACAGATTCAAAGCCCAGACCTCAGAAATGCTGCTACTCTTTCCTTTTGAAATTGTAAATTACTGAAGAAGGAAGTTCTTTTTGTGTGTGTTAGAGTCAAAAACTATAACCTATAAGGGAAACAGATGTCCTTTCAATTAGATGTAGATACTGCACAGTGCAATAGGAAAATAAAAGAATTAGCTGGTATAGACCAGCTCAATATCTGGAACTCTTCTATTGGAAATGAGCAGTCTGAGGCCAGAGCAGAGATCTGAACACACATCTCTTTTTCACTAACTTTTTCCTTCTCGTTCTTACTTTTCCCTTTTCATAGCTTGGTGGCTCAGATATGAAACCAGGTGAAGTTCAACATTTCCAGCGTGAGTTTTGGAGATATGTTCTATATCCGTTCAGACTTCAGTCCGAGACAAACTGTGGTGTTGGGCTACCAAGATTTAACCTTGCGATAAAAGCTTCCAGTCTAAACTGGAGCAGAAAGGAAATCTGACATTTGGAAATTTCCCATAGCAGACGAAGATCCAAAATATTTCATTTGGTAACATCCCCCCTTTTTTTTTCCTTTCTTTTTTAAACAAGACAAAACTTCTAGTTGCCCTATCTCCACTGATGCTCCAGGCAGCCCCAGTTGCATATATTTAGATTTATATATTCAAAACATGAAATGTACTCTCCCTGAGCAAATAATTTTTTACATGCAATAGGGTGAAATTAGCCTCTTTGTGCAATGTCATGGCCCTGTTTCTTGGTTAAATAAGTTCAAGAATCAGGTTTCTGGGGCAGATAGAGAAAGAAATTGAAATTCTGCATTCCGTGTTATATGCAGTGGCTCCTCCTTCCCACCACCTCTCCCTGCTTCCTTCTCAAATTCGTAGAATTTCCGCTCCAGTTAGGTGATCCAAGATTGTCTGAGGTGTACTCCAAATGAAATGCCACTGGCTAGAAATATTCCAGGCAATTATTTTCTTAAAAAGTAGGAGGGAGCTGCTGCTGCTATGGATGAAGTCACTTACCTACAGGGAAAGAGCTGTCAGCCCGTGGGTGGGGACCTTACCGCTGGCTGCAGGATACCTGCTGGAGCTGCTCCCTGGCTCCTACCACCCGCCTTTCGATGTACAACCACTTTTTCTTTTTTAAGAAAAAGTCCCCCCGCACTCAAGACCCCTTCTAAGAGTGCTGTTTAAGAGCAGTGTAGGTATAGCCAATATAGAGTCTTTGATTTCTGTTTTCATCTATGTTCTTGTAGGTTCCCGCATTCAGGTAGCCAGACTACTGCGTTGTGCCACAGAGGAGCAAATGTTGTGGTGCAGGGTTCTCCCTGGCCCCTCTCGGGTCATGGAGGATAAGTCCGCTTCAAGTGTGAGTCACCCTGCTGCCATTTTCCCCTACGCCCTTTGCCAAGGTCTGATGACAAGACTGTGATTTCTTTAAGCTTGTCTTTGTTACAGGTGTGACACACAGCTCATAGGGTTTCATTATGGCTTTCATAATGTATTAACGAAATGTCAGGATCAAGTCATTTATAATTAACACTGACATGTAAATGTCATGTCTAACAATTGTAGTGTGAGAGTATTTTTGTGAATGGGCCATTTTTTACACATGCAACTCTCAGTGTCCAAGAAAGCCATAACCAGTCAGGCAAAGACAGATATTTTTTTGGTCTTTTGTTTACTCCTCATTGAATTCTTGATAGGCAACTAGACCTTGTTGCCTGTTGTTCCTAGATCCATTGCAGATATAAAACTCAAGCCATGAATGGAGACTTTATGAACATTTTAGGGCTTGATCCTATTATAAATGTGGAGTGGATAAACCCCTGCACAATACTGATGTGGAATTCACATAAGCACTGCCTGTAGTTTGGGGAGCAAAGACAGTAAGGTGTGCAGTGTAGGAGCTGTATTAGCAAATCTGAGGAGAGAAGAGTGGCTCAAGAAGTTGCCAGCAAAAATTGTCCCAAGCAGGGAGATATCTGAAATTGATATACTGGAACCATTTCCGCTAGAAAGGAAAAACACACCGATGTTATAATGAAAAAAAAGAAAGAATGAGGAGGTAGACTGAGAAATTCTCATAGTTTCACAAAGTGAATACAAGGAGACATGCAGTGAAATTAAATGGTGACAAATTGAAAATGTTTTAAAAAGCAATTCTTTCCCACCAGTATTTAATTAAAAAATGAACGTGATTGCTTTTAGAAGTTAATGGGAAGTTTGCAAGTCTAGAACAGATTAGATACTTACGTTTTTAATAACCATACATAGAATTATGGTAATTCATTATAATAACTTTAGAACGGGGTTTAGACTTCATTTTTCAAGGTTTAGGGTGAAGTCTTTCAAGACAGCAATTCATGACCAGGGAAGAACCAGTGGGAAGGACAGCTCCTGGTTGTCTAAAGCTGCTAATATTTGTCGCTATTGGAGAAGGTATGTTAGAGAACTCTGGATTCTGACCCAGTCTCTATCTGGCTCCTGCAAAGGATTGAGCACAGAATTTGCCACGGATAAATAGAAGTGAAGGGTTGGTAGATGTTTGGCCTTCAGTTGGGCTCGCATATTGAGTACCTGCAGCACAGTGGTATTAATTACCCAATGGCACGGTCCAACTCCAGTTCCTTGCAGTTACCGTGTGCGGTGGGGCAGGGCTGCATGACCACTGTCCAGAAGGGAAGGCAGAGGAAGGTGAATGACTTGTCCAAGGCCAGGCAGCACATCACTGGAGGGGCTGTGTACAAAAGTCAGGTCAGTTGGATTGCAGATCTGGATTCAAACATACGTTGTGACCTTTTTCTTCCTCATTAAATATGTTTTTTGGAACCCCGGTGTTACCAGACGTAATAAAAGCTTCAGAAACAGTGGGGAGGGAGGGTTACACCTGGTTCTGCTTTCACACCCGCTTTTCAGTATGAAAGTAGAGCAGGTCTTCACCATGCGAGAGTGTGTCATACAGATACGCTCAAGCTATCAGTGCCTGCTGTGGGATGTGAGGGGCTGAGGTGTGATGCTGCACTAGCGACAGCCCAAAGGGCCTGAGCTGGCACTTCCATACGGTGCTGGCTGGAGATCTGTGGTTGCAGCAGCTCAGGTTGGTGCTAGATTTGGGGTCACTACAGTCAGTCCCCTGAAGAGTGTAGGCAGACCCTTTGTATTCCTTAGCTTAAGTGATATTTAAGGAATTGTTGTAAATGGCGGGTCAAACCCATTCTGGGACTAATGCCACTGATGTGGGTTTATTTTAAAAGTTTATATTTCTTGTGTTTGAAGTGGCGTCTCATCTCTTCTGACAAGGAATAGCAGTTGTGGCATCAGAGAGTGGTTTGCAATAGTGGTGTTTGCAGTCTGTCAGATGCCACAGCTTCCCTTTGGCTTTCCATTTCCTTTCATAAATGAGGTTGTTAGATCTGGAGGACAGGATTTTAAAAAAAGAATGAGGAAGAGAAAGAAAACCAGGAAGGAAATGGGAAGGGAAGAAGGCAAGATAGGACTGCTCTGTGCTACAGGTCTTGTGGTTAGAGATGGTTTTGGAAATTGCCCTTCCAATAGCTTTTGAAATGTGAAAGGAGAACTTATTTTACAAGAGCCTTAAGATATTTCAGTCACGTGTTTCCCTTCATTTGTATGTGAGAATAGTTATTGCATGAGAAGTTAAACACTGTAGTGGAAAAAGTAAAATCAGTGTCCACTGCTTACTGTGTTAGTGATGTAATTTGACTGCTGAACCATGTCTGTTTGTAGGGTTCCAGGATAGAAGTCACTGGTCAGCCATCTATAACCATGGTGCTGTAATAAATCCATAAGGCCCCTGTGTTGGTTGCTGCATTTCATAAAGTGACTACTTGGAACTTGGTGTCAGAATTAAAGAACTGAAGTCTCTTCCTTCTTCAGTAAAAGAGGAAGATATCCATATTCTGCTGGTGGAATTGCTAGTGCAAGGGGTTCTATGATGCTCTGTTTTATTTATATTTCAATAGAGGGGCAATTTTTAATTGCAAAATATGTATCCACAATCTCATTTCATGGTGCATACACCATCTCAGGAGGTATGCGCACCAGCTCACTGCTGTGTATTTTAGAAGTGAGGATCTCTGTCTTGGTGCTAACATTTGTGTGTATATATTTATATATGTCTTGGTGATAACATGTATATGTATATATTTGTATGTATGTTTGTCAGATGCCTGCAAAGCAGCAAGTTGCAAACCAACAGTGACTAATGAGTTGAAGAGCCAGAAAAGGTTATCTGGAGCAAAGAGAAGTGTGTGATAACTTCTTGGACTAAGAGGATGCAAGGTGAAAGCCTGTGTGCAGTGAGTCAGTCCTGCACCAAACCTGAGCCAAGAGGTTCCGAGGGACGCGTAGGAACGGTCCAGTGGGGCCACGAGTGCAGGGCTGTGGGAGTGCGCAGTTCTGTCAGCTTTCAGGAACAAGGAACTCTCAATCCATATTGAAGTCAAGGGTTAAACGTTTCATCCATAAATTAGTGCTAGGAATTAAGAAAGACTACTTGACATCTGAAATCGCAGGGAGGCTTTTTCCGTGTAATAAAAAAGCCTCTTCAAATTATTTAAAGCATGCTTCTCTTGCATTTTAAAACTGGGGGAAGCTGTGCAAGTGAGATGGGCCAGTTTTTGGTCTTGGTTAGTGATAACTTAGTTCATGCAAAGGACAGCAGGATTTGTCTCTTTTTCCTGCCGTGGCTTTAAAAGGAGTTAGATCCTGGTTTAGGTTGCAAAGAAAATGCTTCCAGTTGCCATTTGCATGAATCCTACTCTGAATCTCAGGTATAAAATCAGGTCATTTGGTCATCTTGAAGCCTGTAAGTTAGCTTACCGACAAGCTCTAGGCAGTGGGACTCAAGCATATCTTCAACATCATTGCTCGAGCAGTGCCTTGAGACCCATAGAGGCAGTGAATTCACATTTGTGTTTGCTCCTTGGATGGCACAGGCCTGAAACCTCAACGGTGATTTGCTAGAGTAACAATGAGGACAAAATGAACCTCTCCTTTGCCTGGGTGTCTGGGGGCGGTTCAAAAACTCCAAACAGCGTGGAATTCACTTGGGAAGCTCAAAGTTTGTAAAGCAGCTCCCTTACTTGTTGCGAAGCCCTTGGTCTGCCTCACGCCACATTGCATTACATGTTAATGCAGGCTTTACATTATATATTAACGCAGATTTGTCCTCAGATACCCTACTGTGGAGAAGGCCATTTTAAAATCTTTAATAGGGCATTAGAGCAAATTTGCCTGTGATTTAGTTTTAAGTGGGCAAGGAGAGTGGTGACAAACGAAGCTGGGAGGCCCTAAAATTCTTTGAATATTCCATGTTTTCCTGGAACTGTTGGGAAAAGGCTGCCAGAAAGGTCTTGGCAGGTTTTCTAGGTGGCTGGCCAAGTCTGAAGCAAATGTGGATAGTTAATAGGCTAATGCAGCTCTGGTTCCAAGTCCGTACGTATATAACATACGTTTTTATTTAAGAAATCCCACTGCATGGAGGAGCAAATGTAGTGCTAATATATCTTCCTGAAAGAAAACAGCAAGGGAAAAAACACTGTCATCTTGTAATGATAAAATAAGGGATCTTTTGCCCTTACTTTTTAGGGACTTGAATTGTCAGTTGAAGAAGAGACGACATAGGAAATTAAATCAGTAGACAGGCAGTGGCTTTCCCATGAGGGCCCCATATTAATCAGGAATGGCTTATATAGCAATAGTTTGCACCTAAGAAAAAAGGCAGAAGTTGCTCAAAGAATGGATTTCCGTTGCTGGATTGACTTTTTGTTGTTTCCATGCAAGCAATTAAAAAGGGCAATTAAGCAGGAAAGTGATCAAATAATGACTTGGGACCTGCTGCTGTAGTTGGTTCCATGTGGACAGCCAGTTCCAGCATGAGGCCACCTTTGTGGGTCAAATTGTAGGAATTAAGTGCTGCTATTGAATCATCCCAGGTATAGCCTGGTTGGGGAGGGGTTTCTCTGTGCACCGAGGTCAGAACCGTGGTTCTCTGTGGTCACAGGCACCCAGGGAATAGGTATTTACTGTCGTGACTGGCAGGAGTTGTTCCTGGGAAACACGAGTTCAGATTTCTCTGAGATGCCAGGTAAATAACCTTTGTAATTTTAAAATTGTCTCCACTGTGAGGGATTCTTGTTTGTATTCAGCTCATGGGGCCTGTCTTGTTTTATTATTAATGGGGTGAAGACTGTGCACAGCCTGTACTGTTACAGTGGAACAATTTATTTTTTTTTGATTAAGACGTTGGTGCAGACCCTGAAGTTCTGCTACAGACTCCCTATGGCATCTTGGATGAGTCACTTATTTTTTGGGGGGTTTATTCACTTTCTATAAAGTAGAGGTCCGTGTTCCTCCTAAGGAGTATTGTAAAGAGGAACTGATCATATGTGAATTGTTCAGAGACAGTCATGTTGTATGTCATATTGGAATTGCAAGTGAGCATGCTGTATATCTCTATGAAGAAATGTTTCCTATGGCCTATCTCCATGCTGACATAGACATTCATTAGCTGCACAGAGTTAAAATTGACAATATTTGTAGTCTAATACTACTTTTATACAAACAAAATCAACTTGAAAAGGTTATTATGACACTTCAAAAATTCTAATTAAAAGATGTGATTTATTATTGTAGTAAGTAATCTGATATTCAGATTGTCTTGTTTGTTTTCATTTTGTATCTCATAAAAATGTCTTTTTTTTTTTTACATAAAAAGACTTTACACTGTCTTTTTGCATTATGAAAGCAACTAAATTTAAGTTTAGGGTGTACTAGAGGCTGCACCGCAACGTTAAGTGATGCAGAAGTGAGGACTGGCACCAGGACTGGGGAGACTGGCTGCTGCGCTTGCGTCCCGCTGCTATTTCTGGCATGCAGAGCCTGAGCGGTGCCTGACGGGCCAAACGTAAGTCCTCAGAGGTTGCCGCGTCTTCCTTGCATTCTGACATTCATGCTGTCTGTCACATGCCTCTCGATACGTGGCTTTCTCATTTTTAATACGCTCTCAACACCAGTGAAGCAACTGAAGCCACGTTACTGCATGTTCAGACCTCTGTGTCTGGTTTCACAAGAGGGAAGGGCGACCAGACTTGTGTTCAGACTTTCCCTGTATTAAAGCGCCCAGGCCTGTTATTTCTTTGACAGCACTACCTGAATGGCTTGGCATCCTGTAGATACCCTGTGAGAAGAGACTCCCTGTCCCCAGGAGCTTGCAGTCTAAATAGATAAGGCAGGCAGAAGAGGAAACTCAAAGAGATGGAGAGACTTGCCCGAGCCACTTAGCACGTTGAGCGGCAGGACTGGGAATAAGAACAGGTCTTTTGAATCCTCGCCACTGTCATCACCACTGATTTGGGATTCCTCCGGCTGGTTCTGTGCCAGCTTCTGCCCTGTCCCCACGCAGGGATCGGTGGCACCAGCTGTAGAAAAAATTTGGTGTCCTGTCTTTTGGTTTACTTCTTAAACAGTGGCTGAGACAAGTGTTTTTTTCTTGACAGAAATATACTTTTGTGTATTGTTTAATTTTTTCCCCAAATTCTGTCACCTGCAGGCTGTAGCTGGAGTACTAGAAAACCTGAAAAACATTTCTTTGTTAGTCTTTTAAATAATTCCACCCTCTCTTTAAAAAGGAAGTCAGAGCTGGTGAAAAGGGCTAAAAGTCTGACAGGGGGTCTGGGGGATATTTAAGGTTGACTCTGCTTCGAGGTTCTTCAGGTCCCTGTAATCTCTCAGGGCTCTTTACAAACATTAATTAAGGCTCAGAGTCACAACTCCTTTCTTATATGCAATAGTTGTGTTACCTATTTGTGTTGTTTTTATGTCGGGAAGAATTGGGAATCGACTGCAGGACTGAAGGTGCACAGTGAATTCACGGCGGAGATGGGGGTAGATCTGTGGACTGCAGGCAGCAGGCTCTGCCTTCCTCTCACGGAATTACAATCTTTTATCGAGTCACCCGAGCACTTCTTGCCTATTGAAATACAATTCAGTCCGGCTCTGCTTGTGGATTTCTAATTTTAGTTGAATTTTCTACTTTTCGTGCCAGGTCAGATTCCCAAAATGTCCCTAAACTCGATGTGTGTTTCTGAAGTTGAATCTAGGTTCAGCAGTTTAGATTCTAATTGAACAGCCTCAACATGTATTACTTTTACTGGCTTTTTCAGAAAAAAAGAAGAGTTGATTTAGGGACACTATCTCTTTCATGCAACGATTCTGTTGAAATTTCAAGTAAATTTTAAGACAGAAAGTTTTTGTAGCAACCTTGTAGGTTAACATATTATCATAGCTCCATCGTTCAGTAACTACATATTTCAAAATTTGTCAGACTTTCAATGTAAAGCCTCAGATCTTAAGAAATTGTGTCACCAGCTCAAAACAGGTTAGATTTATCTGAAATTTCAGTGAGGTTCTTGGAGCTTTTGTCATGTTTTAAGTGAATTGAGCCTTATTTGAAACTTTTGGTGGACCTGAAACCATGTGAAATATGAGGGTTTTCAGGTGCTTTATGTGATATGGAAATGGCAAATCATACGAGAGTGGATGTAATAGTTTTTTGTGTGACTTCATCCACATAAATTCAAGTTTCAGAGTTTGGTTAAATCCGGTTTGTATAGGAGAACTCACGGATAAGGGCAGACTAACTCTCTGTAGACAAAACACACATAAGTCTACGTACTGCGTTCCCACTTCTCATGCTCTTCCTTTGGTATTGGGTTTGGAAGTGAAAGTTGGTGGGTGAGTCAGGTTAAAAGGAATTGTTGGTGATGAAAGGGCATTTTCATGACCTTCAACCCCACTCCACCCTCTCTGTTGACTAACAGGGTATCAGATGAGGATAACAAAAGTAATCTGGACATAGCAGCTTCCTTCCAAGGACCTCAAAACACTCCAAGGACATGGTAAGCATTGTCATGATGGTTCTATATTATGGGGAAGCAGGGTAGGAAGAGGTGGAGTGATTTTATCACTGACTTGATGTGGAATTGGGCAGTGGTGTACAAAACAGTGAGGTTCAAATTAGTGACTTTTGGTTGTCGAACTCCTCACTTGATAAGAGTGCTGCTCTGGTGATGCCCAAATCACAACACCTTTGCCCAACTTTGCTTTCCATGGATGTGCCCCACACTATGAGTTTGTACCTCTCCTCACATCGTTGGAATTCATCATTGGTGTTAGTAAATACTGTTTTCTCCACTGAAGACATTTTATTCATTTGTAAACTATTCTCATATATTATCATGTATGCTGTTCATATAGCTGAGATAGAACTGCTATTTTGAAGATATTTCCTAAATGATCTCTGTATAGTTTGAATAGAGTGAAGTTACTGACTTGTCTTAAAAAGGCCTTAAGGTTTTAAAGTTAATGCTTCAGTCCCTAAAGCACCCTCTGTGGCTGAGTATCCCTTCTCCTTTGTGTCTTCTCCTTTGAATCACTAATTGGTCTCAGAAAAAATAGTTTGTCTTTACTGTGCTTTCAGCTGTAACTGTGCACCTACCAAGGTCTCTTCTTCCTTTGAACCTGTCTCCATGATTAAATTCATTCTTCCTTTCTGTTTTCCAGCTTCTCCCTGCAAACTTCCTCTCAGTCCTTTTCTGCAAGAACTTTTCCTGCAAACCAGGTCCCTAAGAGGATTAGTGAAGGGGGCACCAATTTATTTATACCCACCTCAGCGTGGTAGCAGCCAAATATTGTAAGCTGCTGGATTGTTAAATGGCCTGTAGCACATGAAAGAAGCTTCAGTCTTCTGGTGCAGTTCAGAGCAGACAAGTGTCTACCGCACAGCTGCTCAGCCCCAGTTCTGGCATTCGGGTGTTTTTATTCTTTCTTAACCTGTTTGCATTGGTATTACATTCACAGCTCAGAACTAAACAGACTGCAGAGACTTGTCCCCTTTTTAAATATCAGCACAATTTCCAGGCCTCTTCCAGTTGCGTTTATTTCATTCAAAAAACCCCAACCAACAGAGCAAAATGGAAATATGAGGAGTTGTGGAAACCCCTCAAACTTTCTCTGCTTAAATTTCAAATTCCTGGTGGTCACAGTGCCTGGGGATGTTGCCATTTGTGTTTTCTTCTGTAGTGCCTGGCTTGAATGATCCCAAAGCAGCAAGCTGAGTTAAATACGTGGCTATGATCAAAAGAAAATGACGCCTCTATTTTTTTTTTCTTTTGTGCCAGCCTGGAGGCCCTTAGGTTTTGGAATTTGAGTCTTTGAAAAACAAGGTTACTGGACTCTAATAAATGAAGCGTCCGGATGTTAGTGATGATTCATAAAAGCAATTAAAAAAGGAAAGTGCTTTTCCGCTGAGCGTAACGTCTTGGTTTGAAGATGTCCTCAAGTGTGTGTGTAATGCAGCAAATAGTGGTCCGTGGATAGTGACCTCTGTGTTTAAGATTACGGATCTGTTTCCAGCATTAACACTTCCTTTAACATGTGAAAACATGGTTCTGGTGATCAGAAACATTTTTTTGGTAGTTGAATTTTTCTTATTGAGTTTCTATTTAAAAATAGTTCCCATCTCTTCCTTCTTAAATCGGTGAAAAAAAAAATCTACTGAGGATTCAGTATTTTCCATGGGAGAAATGTGGGGGTTTTTCAACATAAATATTGGAGATGGCAGATAATTGAAATTCATCAAATACGATTTTTTTTTTCCCCTCAGTGCTACTCTCCTGCATTTTGGCTCTGACCTTCCACAAACACAAAATGCCTCATTTGTACAGCTTTCAAAGCGATTTTCAATAAGACTGAACTCAGTTAAAACATGATTAGGGTTATTGTTGTCTACAAAGATCCATCAGCCCAGCCACGTTACCTAAGCAAGACGCAGACCCTGAGGCATGCTCTACAAGCTTCTTCCTATGTGGCTTTTCCAGGCGTCTCAACCAACCTGTTGGGGATGGTTATTAGGCTCTGCCGCTGCTCTTCTAGAGCAGACGCTTCCAGTCGTCCTGCCTTCTCCAGGTGGGTGCCTCTCCCCTCTCGTGGGGCCTGTGCGTCTTCCAAAGTTGGGGCTTCCATTTGCTTTGCCCTCACACACTGTCCTTGGTCAGACCACGCAGATCCGCTAAGGGAAGCAAAATAGTTTACTGATTTATCATGGATCATTAGATGGAGTAACTATTCTTAAAACATCACCAGTATAGATACAATAATTAGAGATGTGCTTTTTTGTTAACATTGCCAGCCTCTACCCTCTTGTACAGTACCCTTGGGTACTAAATAATTACCCACTTTGTGTGGTTATCTAGCTCACTAATTACCCACAAAAATTGGGGTCAGGTGTTAACTGCTTGAAATAAGTATCCTCCAAAGACTTGGTTAAATTGTATAAAGAAATTACGTGTTTGCAGCAAAACTTTAAAAAAAAAATCAAACTTTTTTTTTTTGTAAGGAAGATAAGGGAACGCAAAAAAGGCAATGGATGTAAATTGTTCTGTGCGATGGCAAAATCTTGCTCACTGCTGTGATGGTGAGGGAATCTGTATGGGGAGTGAAAGGATGGTTGGCAGATACAGTCTCTCTAATCCAGTCTACTTTTCCCAAAGATTAGATCCTTCAGTACACAGGGTTTGATTCTTCCCCTATCTAGGCTGATGTCAATCAGGATTATGTTGGTATAAATAAGAAAATTTGTATCCATGGATTCCTGGACTGACTTCACTGCATAATCCCACCTCTTCTATCATCCAGGGACTTCTGCATTGCACCCAATAATTTAATTATGTATTGTATATTTATTTCCATATGTTTATTTTAGTTGTTTCAAACTCTGCATGCATGCAGAATTTCATTCTAAGGCTGCTGCTCATAAAATGTAGCTTGCTTTGAGTAATAATTTAATTCCTGTGTTCAGGGAGTTACCCCAGTGAGTCAAAGATTTCTAGATAGCCCCACCCTCCCCAACTTCCCGAACACTTACACTGCAGTCACTTTCCCTTTGCCAGACCCACACAAGATGTCTAACTAGCCTAAATCCCAGGAGGCAGCATCTCCTGCCTCCCCCATTTTAGCCCCAGAAAACTAGGAAATAAAGCCACAGAAGCCCTAAAGCCAAAGCCCTCAAAATATACCCGGCACGCGTAGCAGAGGGATATCTAATGGAGCGCCCTCCCAACCTGGTTTCTGGCATAGGTGCTCTCTGTCTTCAGTACAAAGGAAACGGATTTCAGTGGGAGCTAAGACGGTGCTTCTGAAATTCCCACTGTGCATCCGTCAGGGTCTTTGGGTACCCAGATACCTTTAGGTCCTCAGCACCTGTGCAGCGCACAGCATAACAAAGAAACCGACGCCTTCGTTTATTTCTGTATTTGGCATTAGGTGCCTCCTCTCCTTTATAGCAAGTAGCACCTTCTGTTCCCATGAGCACCTTTTGAAGCCGATGGGGAGTTCAGGTATCGAGCATGAACAACCCCACCTCCCAGCCCCATTTTTGGGGCGACCGTGGGGTCTCACGTGAGGCCCCCCCCATGGCCAGGTGTGTACCTGTGCTCCGCATTGTGCAGCGCACCTCTGGAAAAATGCAGGGATCAGCCTCATAAAGCACAATGCAGATTTAGTCGTCATCTTTGTCTCTCCCCCCCTCCCCGCTCCGCTCCCCGCTGATGTTAACTGTCTGTATTATTATTTATTGTTATCAAGGGATTTGGTTTGATCAATGAAGTGTATATGCGTCTGACGGACATTCAGAGAGGAAATGCTTGGAGAATGAGTAACATGTCTGCAGCGGAGGGCGTGTGTGAGGGAGAGAGAGAGAGCATCGGTACTAGAAACGTTGACTGATGAGTTCATTTTAAAATCCAAGGGCATATAGCTGGTAAATTAGCACATATTGCAAATATAGTCTGGTGCGAGAGGCAGCAGTGCTGCCATTGAGCAGAGGGGTGGGTGTGGAGGGGCGGGGGGGGGGGTCGAGGAGAGGAGATTGTCAGCTCTAAAGTCATCACGGGCATGAGCCAGGCAGTCTGCCTGCCTCAATGCAGACGTGGGGCGTGCGATTTCCACGGGCGGCTGCGGGCTGCAGTGTGGCGGGGGGGTGCGGGGGGGAAACCGAGATAGCGGCAGCGGTGGATTTTATTGTTTTAAAATCCAGCTCCAGCCAGAGGGATGCTAGGCGAAGGGCTGCAGTCGTCCCCCCCACCTCGTCCTCCTCCCCTTCCCTCTCAGCCCCCCCGAGGAAGGCGGCGTGGGGCGGGTGCCCGCCTGGCCGGGAGGGTCCCGGGGCCGGTGGCCGCGGGCTGGGGCTGCCCGGCGGCGGCGGGAGGGAGCGGGCAGCCGCGGCGGGGATGCGGCCGCGGCGACGGGCTTCTCCCGGGAGCTTAAGAGATTATTGGGGAGGGGTGAGTGGGGCTGGTGTGTGTGTGTGTGTCTGTGTGTGTGTGTGTGCGAGGCTGGCGGCGGCGGGGGGAGCCGAGTCCTTATTCTGTTAAAGATTTAAGTAGGCATGCAAGGAATCTCTAGGATAGTTGGCAAAGGGCGAGGGTGGGGAGGGGGGGAAGGATCCAAAAGAGTCTGTAACCAGACACTGAAGCTTTCCAGGAGTGAGAGTGTGTGAGAGAGACGGAGACAGAGCGAGAGGAAGAGAGGGGGCAGTGTGGTCTAGTACATTTTCATCTGGTCGTTGATTTGAGCCTGATGCTTGCTGTCCCTCAACAGCCTCCCTTGCCTGTATTTTTTCTTTCCCCCTCTCCTCTCCTTTCCTTTCCCTTCTACTTCATCGAAGCCTAGGGGAGCCAGTAAAGATTAAATGTGCTTTCTAAAAGGCAGCCACTTCATGCAGCTATGTCTACTCCCCCCCCAGCTACCCCCCCACTCCCCCTTTTTGAAATAAAAAAAAAAAAAAGAGAGGGGGAGACAGAGAGGGGGAGAAGGAAGGAGGAGGAAGAGGAGGACTATAGTTTAATGATGTCGGGACTGGCTGATCCAGAAGGAGGAAAAAAAAAAAAAAAAAGATTTGAGATCCTGGACGAGGAAGGACTTTGGTGAATGGGCTCAGACTCCTGAGGTGAGAAAAGGACGGAGCGGATGATGATGATGATGATTCCGTAATGGTGCCTGTTACGGCTGCCCCCGGCCGAGCGGCGGCGGGGCGCGGAGCCGGGCTGGCCGCCGGGGCCGGGGGGGGACCTGCTGTCGGCAGCGCCGGGCGAGGAGCGGCGGATATTTTGCATTTTTCAACTCGGGCCCTCCGGTACGTTTCGGCTTCTCCCCGCTTATGCCGCTGGGCCTAAAGCGGTATCAGAGATGGGTGGAGGGTGCAGATCCATATTATTTATTTGGGGGGGGGGGGGGGGGGGGAGAGAGAGGAAAGGGAGGGAGGGAAGGGGAGAAGAGCGGAGAAGGAGGTGGCAAGCTGGGGACGAAATCCTGCTCTCGGTTATGGCCGGCGTAAATTTCCATTGGCTGGGGTTGCACAAGGTGCTCGGAGAGTCGGTGCAGGATGGAGTCCCTTTTGTGTGTACGTGTGTGTGTGTGTACGTGTGTGTGCAGGGTGCTCGGGGACCCTCCTCTCCCGGGGAAGCGGGTTTTTCTCCAGGTTTTTCCTTTTGAAGCCCCGGCCGGCGGCTGGCAGGGGAGGGAGGGCGGCCGGGGCTCCCTCCCCGCTGACAGTCTGGAGCTTGCTCTGGCATCGGGCTGGCCCCGGCTCCAGCCGCCCCCAGCTGATGCAGGAGTTAGGAGCGGGCCGCAGCTTGCAGACCCCCCCACCAGCCCCGTCTCTTATTAATAATAATAATAATAACAACAGCAGCATTGGTGGGAGCGCGGAGGGAGGAGGGCGGCAGGCGAGGAGCTGCGGAGGAATTCGGTTCCTTTTCCTTTTCCCCCCTTTTCTTTTCCTTGATATATTCCCTTCTTTTTTTTAAAAAAAAAAAAAAAAAAAAAGATGTTTTAAAAATGCAAGCGGCTTGCCCAGCTGCACACACCCACCCTCGCCTCCCTCCCCCGGCTTGCGCACACCGCACGCTCGCACTCGCTCGCTCGCCCGCTCCCGCTCGGGTGTCAAAACCCGCCGGGCACCCAGCCTGGTCCGGGCACTGCCCCCGTCCCTGTCCCTGCCCCAGCCCCTGCCCCGAGCCCGCCCGGGGGTCCCGCCCGCTTCTCCCCCCCCCCCCCCCGCCTCCCCACCGCCGGGCTTTTCCCCCCTGCTCTTGGCGCTGAAGATCGGAGCCTCCCCCGCTTCCAAATGGTGAGTTTCTACCTGATTTTCTCGCAACTCGGGTTTTTTTTCTTTCCTTTTTTTTTTTTTTTTTTTTTTTTTTCTTCTCCATCCCCGCCGGCCGCGGGGCTGGCGGAGGGGGCGGGGAGGCAGCGCCTTTATGCTGCTGCATGCTTTGTGCCAGGCGGCTGGAGGGAGAGCCTGCATATTCCTGCTCTTATTTCTGCATTCCTTTTCGTTGAAACAATGAAAATAATTCCGTCACTGCCCCAAACTTCCCTTTCTTTCTTCCTTTTCGTTATTTAAATGCGGAGACTTTCATGCGTTTGTCGCAAGCGACCTTGTTGGAAGCTGTAAGGAACCTGCCGCGCCTTGTCATTTTTCTATAAACGATTAAAAATGGAATGTATTCTCTCAACAGAGGGTCCTTAGAGAAGCTCTTTCCTTCCACCTGTGTGTCCTGTTTTGTAATCTTGAGCCATGAATTGAACTTGCCTGCTATTCTTTTCCTCTTTCTCCTTTTTATCTTTTATTTTTGATCCCTGTTTTTTGCAAGAAATAGTTTGTTGCGCCCCTCTCAATCCCTGAGACCCTAACTTGTGATGTTTAGCTTTTAAATCCACGGGTTAGGCTCTTGGGAGCTGTGAGTTGTGCTTTGACATCTTTATTTTATTTTATAAATATCTCCTATATATATATGTATATGAGTGTGCGCGTGTGTATATATAGACGTATACACACACATACAATAGTGTTTAGTAGACCTTTTAAGGGAAAAAAGTGTATCTCTCCTCCTGAGGGTTGATCGCTAACAGTAGGGCGGTGGTTATGGCCATTTACTGTAAAATTCTCATCTCAAATTAAAACTAGTGTTTGTATGACAGAGAGATATTTTTTTTTTTCTGTGTGTATATTCAAGAGATAATTTTACAGCTGATACAGATATGGGGGTGTATGTGTGTACACATATAGTGATTATTATATATGCGTGTGTAGATAAGATACACGATATGGATGCATGTAAATACAGTTATTGAGGTGTGTGTATAGATACACATACGGATGATACGTGTGTATGAATATGTATGTAGGTAAATAAAACCCTAGATATGTATATGTATTTACATATGTAGGTATATTAATATACATGCCTGTGTTTTCATACTGAGAGAGAGATTTGCCTTGCTGCAGGCCACTGCATATAGCATCTCTCTTTTTTTTTTCCTTTCCCCCCCTTCTTGAGAGCAACACAGAGTACCCTGAGAGCGTAACAGTAACAGCTCGGTACATTGGTGCTTGACCTCAGCTGAAATCCCAGCATGCCTCATGCTTCCAAGTTTAAAACTGAACGATTAATCTTAGAAATGTGCTCTATGGACACACACATCCACCAAAAAAAAAAAAAAGGGAGAGAAAAAAAAAATATGAAAAAGCCAGGAGACGGGTTGGATCTTATGGGTCGCTAGCTCAAAAATAAGCTAAAGAATAAAATGGTTGCATGTACCAATGGTTGGAAGCTACTAAAAAGAAATTCTGAGCAAATGCTGAAGTTCTGTTTTAGTCCTTTTCAAGAACTTAAAACTTTCCTGCTTTTCCAGTCAAAATTATATGTAAATGACAGATCAGAAATGTTAAAAATGTTTCCTGCTGCTGTTTTTGTTTATTAGATTTTTATATTGCTGTAAAATTCATTATGGTTGGAACTGTATTTCTTATTTCTGTTCTGCAAGGCAATTTATAATGAAGTTACTGTACCTTGTTATGGCACCGAATTACTGTTTGATATTTGAATGCAAATACTTTAACTTAAACCACAATGCACCAAAAATTAATCGATGGTGTAACATTTTAGTATTTAATAGTGTAGGATATGTTTGATGGTTCCTGTTGTTTAATAGTTATTGAACTGGAAAAGGTTGCTTGTTTTAATTTATTTTTTTTTAGCTTCTTTTTATTGACACTGTAATTTCATTGACTGTTTTACCTCCATGGAAAAAACTGCCAACAAAGCCTTTTACTTCCGAATTTGTATATTATTCCGAACGCCCTCTAATTTCAAAGCGAGAAACTTATGCCGAGTTGAATTTATTCCCTGTTACCTGTTTGGCATTATCAGTCAGAATACGGCACGCTAGAGCCCAGCCACCTTTGTCCAATTCTTATCTCCACCTCGGAGACAGGCAAAAAAGTAGGAATTTTTTTCCTCCTGAATCTGCTTTTAATCGCAGTTCCCCCCCCCCTCCATGAGAAGGGCTTTTGTCTGCGAGGGTCTCGCCGCGGTACCTTTCCCCCTGACCCCCCACCCCCGCACCCATATCGGCTGGGAGGGCGTATGGGGGGACCCCAGCGCGGCCGCGGAACCCCCGCGGGCTGCGGAACCGCTTTGTCTCCGCGGTGCGGAGCCAGGAGGATGGGGGGGGGGGGGGCGGGAATTGCGCGGGGCTGCGGCAAAACAATGGCCGGGGGGGGGAACCCTGCGGCTGGAGGGGGGGCGGGGGCGGGCCCCCGCCCCGCGGGCGCGCAACCCTCCGCGCCGCTCCGCTCCGGCGCAGCGCAGCAGATAATTGGGAGCTGGTTCAATCACTACCAGTCTAGACTCGCCCAGACACATCAATTAGAGGGGCTGGCGGTTTAAAGGGACAGCGCGGCGGGCGAAACGCGGGGGAAAAAAGCAATGGGCAAGGAATTAAAATAAGGAGGAAGAGCAAAAACAGGGCTCCCCCCCCTCCTTTTTCTCGTGGAAAAGGCGAGATTCTTGCAAGAAGGAGAAGAAGAGGGAATGACTGAAATCTAACGCGTTCCCCCCCCCCCAGCCTGGCAGCACCAGCTCCCTGATTCAGTGCGCAGGGCGTGCGGGTTCAGTGGGGTTTCGCAGCCAGATTTGTGCGTGTGAGCTGAAGAAATGTCAGCCTTATTGAAACTTAATTGCATTATAAATATCCAGTCGGAATCACTTCTTCGTAAGCAAATGTAAATCAATCTAGAACTACTCCTGCAGCATTTTTTTCCCTTCTGCAGACAAAAGAAGGGATATTGCGTTTTGGTTTTATTTTTGCTTTATACGTACAGCTTGTAAGACTTTCCTGTCTTAGCGTTACACAGTTCCTTCAGTGATAATTTAACCAGCCTCTGTAGTTTTACATTTTCGCTGGAATAAAAGGAGGCTGTGGACAGAAAGACAATTTTTTATCTTAAGAGGAAAATGGAAGAGAAAATTAATATTAGACATTAATTTAATTGACAAATAGACTAAGTAAGTCAGGCTTAGTAAGGATTGAAGATCTTATTCAGCACGAAAAAAAACCCACAACAGACTGGGACTAGTTTCAATTAAAAGTATGCCTAATATGCTGTCATGACATTTAATATAACACATTCCCAAGTATTCTGTGCAATATGTGATACGATTAATTAAAAAGGGGAAAGATAAAGAAAGCGAGGCATATTTTTTTAAAAAATACTGCTTTTTTTAAAAAAAAAAATAACGCAAATTTTGCCAGACTGGCATCTGGGAGTTTTGTCTGAGCAGCAACTGCAGCATTGAGCTCTGTGACTTTGACCCCGTTGTAGCTTAGTTGGAACTTGCTTTCCCAAGTTGAAAGGCATGGGGTTTGGTGGCAGCAAAAGGTAAAAAAGGTCCAAGGCATTCTGCAGTTTTCCATTGTTGCTCTTTTATTTCAAGGATCTTAACAGTACCTAAAGTTGCATAGTAGTACAGCTCAAAAAACAGAGAATACTTTTACTGTCTTTCTCTCCTGCATCATTTCTGAAGTACTTAAGGACTTATGGGCCAGATACCAAATAATGGTTGAGATGCTACGTAGTGGCTAGTGCTGATTAGGTGATTGATTAATTTCTAATAGATTTCTAATTCAGAACTTCATTCACATTATAAATCCTTGATACTAAAATGCAGCTCGCGTTGAAATCTGATTGCAGCCTCTTCACAGACGAAGTAATATCAGCCCAGTCAAAAAGCTAGTTGAAAATGGCATAATGTAGCTCTTTTTTGTTGAATTTTGTTAACCCTTTAATTTCTCTGTAGTGAAGTCTTTGGCCATACTTCAGTACTTTAATGAAATGTTTATTCGTAGTACGTTTGTGCACAACCCCAATAATAATAGAAGGCACTGTGTTACCCAGAGTATATGGGAAATGTTAATCTGCACCTCTAACCTTAGTGAAACATTTTTGGCTGTTTCAATGGCCACTTTCCTCTTGTGCTGCCCTTATTTTGTTCACTTTCCTGCGAGCAAGGTGGAAGGCAGTTAAGAAGTTGGAAGCTTGCGAAAGGGACAAGTTCCCCAGTGTCGTTGTGCAGCCCCGCGCGAGGCTGGTGCTCGCGATGCTCGGGAGGAGGGCCCCTCTGCCAACTGCCCCGCGTTCCTCCTGCCCTGCCTTTTTCCCAGGGCTCAGAAGGAAAGAGCATCCCAGTTCTTCTTCACTCTTGGGAACACACACATTGTTTCAATAATCCGGGCAATAAATGCTAATTAGTAATGCTTAAGGACCCTACCAGTCAGAGTAATTATCATAATTTACCTCTTCCTTGTTAAAAACATTCCTTGCTGATTTAAAATTTTTTTGAAGCGGTAGTTTCTTTCCTCTTCCTCTGGAAAGCAGTTCTTGTTGCATTAGCAGTAAGTATATGGGTCTGCTGTAGCATGGAAACCCGTTTCGCATATTGCATAGGGAACCAGAGCTAAACACGTCAAGATTTGCCCACACGTAAAAATTTATTTTAAAATTGATATTTTTCCTTTGCCTTCCCTCTCCGCTCCCCCCCTTTCTCCAGCACCACCAAAAACCACTTACAGAGGGAGAACAAAGGAAATCGCTAACTATAAAGGCATCATTAAGTATGAACAGCAACAGCGAGATAGAGTGTGTGATATGACAACATATTTTATTGCACAAAAGTAGAGATAATTAATTAATTCAGCGGTATTCTTAGCTAATTAGCACAAAGATCTTTCAGAAGCCATCAAGAAAATGGATCTCATCAAATCTAATAATATGCTACATTTCCCAAAGATCCTGTATTTTCCAATGTTGCTGCTGCTTCACCACCTGATACAGTAACACAAAAGGTTACAAATAGTTGCACATTTAATTGGGCTGTTTCTCAAGATAATATTTTCTGCATAAGGTGCTCAGGTCTTTAGAGAAAGTGAATATGTGTAGCTGGAATTTTCAATATTAGTCAATAATAGAGAAAAAGATCATAGCTTCGGAAAAGCCAGCTCTATTATAAGTGATGCATTAAAAAGATTAAATTATCATCCAGGAGCCATTCTTGGGTTGATTGTGATGGGGCTGACTCATTTGGATTTGGAGTTGGTGAGTGAATGCTGGAGTCCGAGATCTTTATTTATAGAGTTAATTTGGGACCTAGACTGCCTGTTTTCAGCTCTTCTCGACATTGAGAAATGCCTGGCAGAGTCTAGGAGAGGTCTGGGACCTCTGGTTTAATGTGGGCTCTAATTTCAAGGCCAGAGCCTCGTCTCATTTGCCAGTGGTACAAACTGGGAGGAACTCCATTCTCACCAGTGGGGTTGGTTTCGGTCTTCAGTAGGACAACTACAACTATCATGCCATGCAAACGCTTTTTTCTCTAGATGCATGAGTTTTTTAGCTGGAATCAGTGACTATATGTTCCAGGTCGGCAATCTACAGGTCCTATAGAGGATCAGGCTGCACGGACAAGTACCTGCAGGGCGCTGATACTGCTGCTGGAAAACTCTGTTAGGCATGTTCTCAGTAATTAGGTGCATCAAATATTGCTCACAATATCTCATTGTATTATGCAGAATATCTCATTATACTCCCTTGATCTAAATGTATCCACAAGTTCATGTGATGCATTTACAAACTGTAATTTGCTGCCTCTATATTTGATGTATTCAAGGTTACTTTTTCCTCTGCCAAACAAAGGCATGTCTGAAAATTTGACTTTGCCAGTCAGTTGAACATCTCCCGCGTTAAGTAAAATGTCAGCGTGCAGCTCACCCTTTAAATAGTGGAAGGGGACGTGCATCAGTCTTTTAGATACAGCCCTAGTTCGTGCTTTTAGTCTGGGCCCAAACTGAACTGCAGTCCTGTGTTACAGTTATGGTGCGCGTTGGCTCCATGGGCTGCCCAGACAAATGCTGTGGGGTAAGGCGCTGTGGTTTGTCGTTATTTGCTATGCATGTAAGGTAGAACTTACAGGCTGCCCCTGAAATTGCACAGTGCCTACAATAGCAGTGTCCCTGCTACAGGGAAAAAGACTTCTCCCCCCTCAAAAAGAGACGGAGGCTTATTTATACAGGGTAGAACGTGAGGGGGAAAGGCACCTACAAGTGATTTGCCCAAGGGAGCACAGCACGTCATTAGCAAAGCAATAATTCACGTCTCCTGGTTTACAGGGCGGCTGTACTTAATAGTGTACATCCTTCCTCCGTGGAACTCTCCAGGTTGTGACTAAGGTTACTGATGTGCCAGGGGAGCCTCTCCTGCACCCCCAGATGTGATCATGAAAGAATATGTTACTTCTGTGAGCAAGTCATGCATTTTTTCCTCTCTTGTTTTTGTGTCGTTCACCCAATGCTCTGGCAACTGCATTTGATACATGAGGGCATGACAACCAATTAAAAAAAAAAGAAAGATATTTTTCAAGATGAAAGACGAGTCTTTGATTTTCGTGGTAGTCAAAGTGACTGTGGAAGGCTGAGGCTACTGCAATTGTTTTTATTTAACACCTCTTCCCACAGGGTGGTCAATGAATGTCTAATCTCCTGGACTGAAATGTCTGGCACTTACAGAATCATTTATTTGCTGGCCCTTGTACCTGTGTCATGCTCACAGAGCTCCACCTACAGCAGTGTCTTAACAGTGGGCTGATGGTGCAGTGGGTATAAATGGTGTGTTCTCTAAGGAGTGGAGGGGGGGATAAAAGGATGAACACAGGTTTTCTGTGCAATGTGTGCTTCTGCTGTCCTTTAAGTAAGGGGTAGTCTCCAGCAGCAACTGTTGAAGGATGGCTCGGGCTTCCGAGATACAAAGTGTAGATTTGCTCTGGCAGAATTTATTTCTTGCTGCCGACTCTCAGAGCGTGGCTACTCATGTCAAACAGCCAACGTGCTGACCGCAACTTGGTGCTATTTGCTGTTGTATACGTACCTTTGGAAGATGGGTGCCCTTTGGTGTCCTATATGGCAAAGAGGAGGATAAGTCAGCTCCTGAGAGAAGTCTCCAAACAGCTCCCTCTGGCTACTACAAGAAGCTGAACCGATGGCTTCTGTTCCCTGGAAGCTGTGTCTGATGATCGCAGGCCATTATATACTTCTCACTTGACTGCCCTGCTGGTAAATCCACTTTTAAGATGAATATTTTAAGATGAATTATGCAAGAAATGCTGTGAAGCATCAGACCCGAGGACCGGGGGAAGAGTCCTCGCTCGGTCTATGGACTCATTTCTGGATAAAGTCTGAGACTCACCTGGATTCCAGCTTCTCCGGAAAGGACAAAAAGTGGAAAGGATCAAAAAAAAAAACAATTGGTGGACTTTGGTTTTCCTGTGCATGCGTGCTTGTATCATGTCTGAACTTGCAAAGAGTATACTTGGTTATTCACAAGGAATCCAGTAAATGGCGAATCTGTAAATCAGTTACTTAAAGTGTGTTTGTCTCATTTGATCCCCCCTTTCCCCCAGGGTATCCCCTGGCTTTTAGAGCACCTCGTTCCCCGCGAGGAGAGGATGGAGTGGCTGGGGCTGGGTTCTTCCCGGGGCTCGGATGGGGGGAGGATACCATCTCGGGAAGGGGGTTGGTGGGCTCATGGAGCACCTCACACACAGGTTGATCGAAACTTGCCTTTGGATCTTTTGTTTAGTTGTGTTTTCACGTCGTGAATATCTGGCAGGGTAAGGTGATTGAAAAGATGTGTTGCATCTCACTGTTGAGGGCCCAAATACACTAAAAACTCATGAAATCTCTCTCTCTCTCTCCTGTTTCATAGGTAATTCAGAAATAACCATACAGCTTTGGCATAATTCCTGTTCTGCTTCATCCCCCTCTGATCTTTTTCAGGTGACCTAACATCCCGTGTGTAGTTTTGGGGTATAATGTGGATTTTGAAAGATGCTGAAACATAATTGGAGGAGGAGGGAAGCCCTGGTTTTGAATTAGTGGTATTCTGGTTGCTGTCTTTACGTCAGCATTCAGTTCCTTTTGGAATATATGAATAGAAGAGTTAAAAATAGCGATCAAAACCCAGTAAAAACATGACATTTTGGTACAATTGCCAAAAGTATTCAATAAGAATCTCAAGTCCCCATATTCCTCAGGCAGCCAAATGCTTCTTTTTCCTACAGTCATGGCATACAAACTGGCATTGCGAAGGCAAATAAAATTGCTCCAGCCTTTTCCTCTCTCCCAATTTTAGGAAGAACTTTCCCCAAATTCCAGACGCAAAAAGCACAAGCCTCTGTCTGTTGGGCTTGCATGGAGGCCTCTATGTTCAAGCATGTGGAGTTGGTGCGGATCCACTGGGAGCTGGAGATAGGCGAAAGGAGGCTCCGGTAGCAGAACCAAAGCTTAGATGAATATTTCCTCAGAGGGATCTCTCCAAGTCCATACATGAAACTGCAGCGGGGTGGTGGGGGAGGCGTGTTTCCACATTTATCTTCTCAGTTGAGATATAAAGCCCAAGGTCTCCTCTGTTGTTCAGGGACAGATGTCCAGGGAGAAGTTCTGTTCCTTTGGCACACGCTGCGTGAAACTTTTCCCTCTTTTTTTTTTTCCCTCCTCTTCAAAAAAAAATAATTAAAATTTCCTATTTTGGTTTCAACACCCAAAAAGAGACAACAGTTGTTGTTGGAACTATCTCCTCACCTCAGCAATAAAAAGACAAAATATTCTGGGATGTGTTTGGTCCTCTCCAGGTTGGAATGTATCTGTCGGTTGGAAAACAACACGGGGCTTAATGTTACAAAACATACGGAACAATGTATGAGTGTGTTTTGTTCACATATGATGGTACCTCATTATTTAGTATAATGCATCATTTCTACAGCAAGTTCCATCTGTGGATCTCAAGGCACTTTCTGCAGAGACCTGAATTAACTCTCACAAGTCCCTTTGTGAGGTGGGTATGGAAATGTTCCTGTTCCTCATTCACACGGGGGGGAAACGCAGGCAGAGAATCAAGTCCCTTATTGTCAAGATTTTTAATCTCTGTGTCCTCTTCTCCACACTTTCATTTTCCCGATAGCATGGAGTAAGACCTTCCGTTTTTCAGCCCAGCTATTGAAAAAATATATCAAGCACGGAAGAATCAAATATAATCTGATTTTTTTTTCTTTTTTTCTTTTTTTTTTTTTTTCTTTTCTCTGGGGCAGGGGAGGGGAGATCCCTGGGGTTCAATCCCGAGGGTTTGCTTTTCAGAAGGCTGAGGATGTGTTATTCTACGTGGAGCTTGTGGGGTGGGGAGCACTTCTGAAAATCAACCCAACCTAAAAGCACTGATTAGAAAGTTTGGCTTAAGCATTTTGCCTGAGATGGCAGAGCTGATAATTGGATTTCAGTTTTCTGAGATCCAGTCCATTACAGCAGCTATAAATCACAGTGCCTGCAATCACTTGTCTAATGCACCCTTAGTTTTAAAATGTTTCCTTTACAGCCTTTTCCATCTGTGCCTATGAAGACACCTCGAATATAGGTAATGTGGCAGTGGAGGGATAAAGCTCTGCCTTCGATAGCTCTTAGTGCAGAGCACTGTGGCTTGTTGACTCCTACCCAGCATTATCTCTCTCCATAAAGCAGTTTTGGATGTTGAGTGTGCTACATCTGGCAGCTTGAATGGCTTTTACACCTGTAAGGATTTTACATCCTAATCAGGGAAGCTATTCTCTTGCATTTATTGGGTCATGTTAGGCTAATTTCAGCACAAACTCCCTAATTCATCTGCACCATTTGCTTGCTCTTTAGCTTGAGCCTTGGGACAAAGAAGTTTGTTCTCCACAGTGAGAAGTTCAGGTGCGGGATGGGGACCCGCAGCCTCTGAGACAACCTCTGCAGGCTCCCTCTGCACCACCTTCGGCATCTGAGCTCAAGCTGGGTTTAAGCTTGTGAACTGAACCAAGTGCCGGGTTCGGATGGTTTTGCAATGCCAATTAGCTCCAATTATATGGGCAGTATCTGAGGTTATGATTCTGCAAAAAATAAGTTCCCGGGTTAACTCACATTAGCCTGAATAAGACGAGTCACACAAAAACGGTGCACATACATACAAATCTTTCCTAAATCAAGACTTTTAACTACTTCAGATGCTAAGCTTGCTTTGACCTCAAGACTCAAAAGTTGCCATCTGCATACATGGGAAATCCTGCTTATTTTTATTTTATTTTTTTAAATAGATCATGATAAAACCCTCACTGACTCTGCACATATTCTCTTCTAGCACTGCATTTTGCCTTACAGGGTAGAGTGATAGCCAGACCTCTTTTTAGATAAATGTAACAACAACGAGGTAAATCTGTGGGAAGTGTGTGGATTAGGGAATACCCTACCTAAGTAATAGCTAAGAAAAATAAAGTATGGGTTTTGCTGTGTGAAGCATTGACTTAGATGGGATGCTAGGATCCCTCGCACTTCATTAGCTCTGGTTCTACTGGAGTCAATGGAGTGGCTGCAGAGCGACATTGATGCAAATCTTACCATGTGGTCCCAAGTAGCACAGCCCAGAGAGGGTTGGAAGCTGTGGTTGGTGATTAAGTGGGAGGGGCGTTCCACAAGGGAACAGACATTTTGATATTGGTAGAAGCCTGCCTCTATTTTATACATCGCCTGGGCCAGAATATCCTTTCATGGGACTTCAGCTTTTCCGTGCTTGCTGCTAAAACTGAAGACAAAGGTAATAGGCTTTCTAGCGACCCTCCTCCTGACTATATCTAGGCAATTAATTCTTGACATCTCCAGCATTGTTGTTGGATCTATGTTTCTGCTATAAAACCAAACATTTTTGCTGCTAGAGGAGATGCAAAAGTAGAGATGTTTAAAAGAATGAGCACTTAAACATGACTTTTTTTTCTTTTAATGAGCTTATTTATGAATTTTGGCTTTTTCTCTGTATCTGCTACCTTCAGAGCCTTGCCTCTTTCCTAAGAGCTGGACTTTGGTTGATGCAGAAACCATACATGAAATGGGAGAAATTCTTTCTGTAGCTGATTCTAATGTTATTGTCAAAATTGCACCAGGCAGAATTTTGACCCAGAGACAGCAAGATCAGATGTTAAAACACTGAACCAAGAGCTCATCAGCAGGAGGTCTTATTCCTGCTGAGATTAGTCAAGCCCATTCTCCTGGACATTTTTTATCCGTATCAAGAGGAAGTTTGGAACTAGATTTAATCTATTTCCCAGAAGTTGCTGATGCTTTCATGTAAAATGGGTTTGTTGTCATGACAGGAACAAATTTTTGGAGCCATTGCAAGACTTTCTCTGACTGGTGTATCAAAGAGATGGACTAATTTGATAGATGATGGCCATAATAGTTACTACTGTCTTTCCAAACACACACATCAAATTCCTTTCCTACCTTCACACACCCACAGCCCCTGTTCCATACTTAGGCACACAAAAAATGGAGAATTAGGCCCCACCTCACCATTCAGTGTTCCTAAAGAGATCCAGCTGAGTAAACCAAAGTGATTGGAACCAGCCTTTCATCTACTAATGGTCTAATGGGATCCCTTTGTGTTGATTTTAGCACTTTCTCTTCTTGGCTGAATTAAAGAATCCACTGCAGTAATGCCCAACCTTTTATTGTTGTGCCATGTTATTCATGACTTATTCCAGTTTCATGGTTATTTTTGTTTTGGCATATAGCCTGTTTTAAAATATTTGTAAAACAAAAGAGAGGAACATCGTTTTTTCCACTTCCTGTCTGTCTGTCTAAAGTTGTGGGTCCAAACAGTTTCCAGCTTTGAGAATCTAGCTGATAATTTATGAGAGCGCGGGATGGCATGAACCAAGAACTTGGCATCCATGGACTTGCGTGTGTTCTAGGCAAGTTGTAGTCCCGTTCCCGTTCCCCAGGAATGATCATTACTGACCCATCTCTAGAAAAATGTAGCAAAACCAGAACCTATGTCCTGAGTCTCCTTAAACTGCAGGCAAAATTCGGACTTGGACTTGATTTATCCTGCCGGTCAGTCATTCTTTCCTTCAGAAGGAGACCCAGGAAAGCGTGTTGAGAACTTGGTCCCACCTTTGATGAATAGAATCCTGTCACATCCAGGTCTACAGAAACCACTTAAAAAGAATAAAATGCGGAGGTAACATTAAGCAGTACTAGGTGAAATTCCCCTGCCCCTTCTGTAACAATGGATCAGTCCATCTAATATTGCACAAACTGACATCTCTTTTCTAAAAATAGATGTCTGAACATTCAGTCAATGGAGTAATCCAATTGCCTGAACATTCTTGGGTGCTTTATCATTTAAATTGTAATAAATCACAGTATGCCACAGGCTGTATTGAGCTGCATCAAGTTACATTCCCACCAATAACATGCGGTAACCAGATGAAATCAGTGTGACATGATGTAATTGAACTGAAAATTCAATGCATGCACTGTTTTATCTTTAAAAGTTGGTTTAAATGTGTCTCTTAAAAATTAGGGGGATTTTTTTTTAAATCACTGCTAGTGTCACATTTTTACTCACTATTTCTCCCCTGTATTTACTTTAAATAATGAACACAGAGGGCCTGCCCTAAAGTCCATTGAGCTCTATTGAAAGATTACTATTGATTCCAGACTTTGGACCTGGCCTATTGGGAATTTTGCAGTAAAATACAGAAGAATCAGTATAGTACATTTTTTTAGGACAGCTGGACTAACACACTAATGCTCCCATGAGTTCTTCAGGAAGATGCCTCCACAAAATATACCTACTGTTGTTTGGAAAATTTTCCTTATATTTAGTTTCCCCCCCTTGCCCCCTTTCTTAAGTAAAAGTAATGGGATAAAATGGTTTTAACTCTCCTAAGCAGTCCCTTATTTCTCAGAGTAATATTCCCCTGTATCACCTTAATGAATTCCCTCCTCTCCTTGGTTTTATACATGTTTCAGATATTTATACAAGATGTATGAATGTAAAAGGATTATTCATAACATTGTTGTTTCTGAAATAGGGGACTAAAGCTAAACATAACCTGGTTCAGTCCCCAGCTGATGTAAATCATCCCAGCTCTCCTGGAAGTTGCTGATGAAATCTTTCTGTTCACCAGTTAAGGGTCGCTTTCTGCAGGAGGGGGAGCAGGGAGAGCGTTGAATAAAACTGGTGGGAGCAAACCTGTGCTACCTGTGATGGTGTCTGTGGATGCCCAGTGTCCTGGAAATTCATCCCAGAGTTTGGCTGTGCTGCCAGAGGTGAAGGTGTGAGGACATTATGGCTTGGGCCACCAGAACTAGTGTTACTGCTAACAGGTAACGGTGGGGTGGAAATCCAACGGCACAGAAATTAGACCGACCTAGGTACCTGAAAAAGTATGCAGAGCCCTTAATGAGCTGGATCACGGTGAAGTGCATGCTACATGTTTTGGCTGAAATGTTTCTGAGGCTAGTTTGGTCAGGCCTAGCTACGCGTCCTACCCTCAATTGCAGTCACACTTAAGCCCCTGTCTTGTTCTGCTGAATTTATTGCTGCAGAGTTACAATAACAAAACTGAAACCCCTGGTGGGGTGAGGTTGGTATACATTTGCAGTGGATAGAGATGGTGTGTAAGAAGGGGGGAATATTACATCTGACTCACTTTCCACAAAATAAGAGAGATATAATAGGAGATCAAAAGAGGTAGTGACTTGATAAGAAAGATGAGGACGAAATGGGAAACCAGAGGAGAAAAATGTGGGAAAGGTGGAAAGTAAACCAGCAAGGGCTATGTCTCCCCCTATAAATTCTGACCCCAGTCGTGAAAGGGAAGGTGCTGGACAACATGAGCCCATAGTGTGGAGCGCACTCTCACAGCTCGGGGTCACTGATGAAGTACTTGAAGTGCCCCCACCGTGAAGTGTCCATGGGGATAGAAGAAGTCACTGTAGTGCTGCTACAATGAAGGCAGACTTTGTCACCCTTACCTCCAGCTGAGGCACGGTACCTCCACCACACCTTCCCCTGCCAGCACTGCACAGGGTGCAGCCATGCCTTCCCTCAGACTGCTCAAAATGCTCTGCTGCACATCAAGTTGTCTTTTTTTAAATGGGAGTTTTAAAGCAAGATTAAGAAGTAATAGTGCATGCAATGGTGCTGGCATTTCTAGTGGGAGATACCTCCTCTGTTCCCCCTCCACCGAAAGCTGCTGGAAATAGCCTTTGAGAGAAGCTCTGCTGCAACCAGAGCATCCATGAGCAGAGCTTATGTCCCGCTCTCCTTTCTTTGCGTGCTTTATAAAAGTTAATTAAAGGAGGCTGGGATTTGAAAAGTGAGAAGTACCATTGCCAAACCAGCTCTTCAGCGTTCTCTTTATTGTTCCCTCTGACCAGAACATCAGCGCAGACCTCATTCCTACTACTTACATACCATATTTCCACAAACTTAATGGTTACAATGTGGTAATGAGCAATAGATTGTCAGATGTTCAGATAAGATGGATCTAATGGCTGTATTACAGTTTGTAGGGTAAATACAGTAATTATTAAACTTCCCATTTTACAGGCATAGGAAAACTGAATTACTTACCCCAAATTTCACTTTAAGTCATTCACAGAGTGAGGGAAATTGCTGAGGTAATAACATGGCTATATTGACAGCAGTGAAAAAACTGCCAGGACTTCATCAGGTAGCTCTAGGCTCTAACAGTCGGGTAGCGAGCGTGCAGAGTTCCTGCAATAAAGAGAATACGAAACTTAGACTGGTGCACCTTGTTCTGCTACACCAGATGAGAGTGCATAAATATCATCTTGCTGTGGAAGAGATTTCCAATACCTCTTACATCCTGCAAAGTCCCAGCCAGTTGTAATGTAGTGAAGCAGCAGAGACAAAATCTTTAACAAATGGGGCCAGGAAGGAAACGGCTTTAGTTCTTTGGCCAGAAAGACTCTCTGATGAGCAGTGGTTTACATGACTACAAACAGACAAGAACCCTCTGGGCTTTTTTTAATGTCTTGCGGTCTTCATATTTATAGGAGAAAAATGCCAAGAAATATCAAAGCTGTATCTTGTCTTAGTTTGTTAGCACGATTCCCCAGCCTGCAAAGTTGACTCTTTTTATTGGGCACGAAAAAAGCCCTCTTTTCCCGTCTGTTTTCAGTGAGGACTATCTGAGCTTGGCACAGAGGCCCTCCAACAGTTTTCAATGAGGTCTTCAGCCTCTGGCCTTGAAGCTGAACGTTACCGTGGCCCTTTCACGCTTAAATTCCTGGTAGGAAGTTTGGTTTTCATGCTTTACTATGGTTTTCCTACAAACTTTGATCTTCACTCTTGGGAGTCTCATTTACACTCAGCTGCATCCACATCTCTGTCCTTAATCTTTCATAACTGAGTGGCCTACTTATCAGAGTGTGACAGCTATCTTAACCCCCCACCCACTTGCCAATGTAGATGTAGGAGACTCTCCAACTGTTATGAGAACAGATAAATCAATTGACTAGGCTGTTTCTTGTCATACTCCAAATATTTGGGCTCCTTTGTCACTACATCTCAAGTCCCTCAATTCTCAATCAATATAGTCCCCGTCTCCGTAGCATCTGAGAGGTTTTTTTTTTGTAGAGTTGCCTGTTTACATGAACAACTGATTCATTTTTGCTCACCATTTGCTGGACATTGCTGTATTCTTGAAGGGCCACCTTATCATGTGCGAAGACTAACAATTACTATGTTCTTAAGACCGGCTGTGTCAGCATGAGTCAGCAATGTCATCATATTGGGATGTTGTGTATGAGTAATAAACAGGCCCCTTGACCAAGCAGGGACTTGGGCGTAGGACAATATCTTCTCTTGGGTCTGTGCTTCAGTAATGACATGAAGCAATCCCTCTGTAGGAAAAACAGCAAGAGTGGTTAGAGGTTTATGAGTAATGACTTTTTTTTGGGGAAAAAAAAATCTGAGAGAATTGGGGCTTTTTATTTGAGAGAAGAGAAGGCTGAAAGTGAAACTTGAAAACTGCCTTCAAACACATAAAAGAAAGAAGCAGAGAAGGGAATACATTGTTCTGCATGTCCACTGGAGATGAGGCCCACAAGACAGTTCTTTGATTCTTCCCAAAGAGAAAATATATTGTGCCAATACAATCTGACAGAAAGAGGATCTGCTGGACTGCAGGGTGTAATACCTTTTGCCTGCATTTGTTGGTCTACTGAGGATTGGTGACAGGTTTTCTTTTCCCCAAGCTTCCTCCTTGGCAGTCCATTTAAAAGTGGCTCATATTTTGTTATTACCTCTGATGGTTAGCAAATGACCATATCTACGAGTTAACTCTCATTTATGATCTTCTCATAATGATAAAGTGGTTCTTTTAAGAGTCCTGTTGCCTGCCAAAAACCTATTATTGCAAAAGTCTTAAGCCATTTGCAAAATAATTTATTGGACAACTGCACTCTGATTAAGAAGCACTAGGAAGGCTCTCATTTAATACCAGCATTTAAATACATTTTAATGTCCCCATAACCAGAGTATCCAGATGCCATGTATGTAAGCGTAGCATCGTGTCTCTCCAAAAGAACCGTTTTCCCCAGTCGTCTTTTATAAATGCTGCATTTGTCCCTGAGATAATTTCAGGAAGGAGGTTTGGAGAAGCTCGCTGAGGGCCTGCCTAGCCAAGGGATGTACCTGAGCTGTCTCTCCACAAACAGCAAGCAACAGAGGAGGATTCATCTACACAGGCAGGTGCAAAGAGACCAAAGCTTCTCTTGCCTGTGTCCAGAGCTGGCCAAACCAAGCTGACTGTGGTCTGGAAGCCATGCAGCCATGTTAACATATTAGCATATATAAGCTAGGGCTGGAGCTGGTTCACATCCACAGTGTAGGAATGCAGGATCATTAAACTCCATGGAAATTAAAGGAAGATCTGCACCTTGCCATAAGCAGGTAGTTCTCCCAGAGGCTGTCCATGAGGTCAAACCATGCAGGGTGGTTTTGAGTCCAGATACGAAATACATTAGTTATATAAAGATGTGTTCTTTGTGTTATTCCAGGATATTTTTAAATCATTCTCTCTCCTTCAAACACAAGATCATTCACAAAGGGGAAAGCCTTGCTAACTGAGTTATTTCCTTTTTTGAGCCTCTTACGCTAAGAATTAGGTTTTGGGTTGGTTTTTTTTTTTTTTCTTTCTTTAAATCACATGAGTTCTGTGACTCACGAGGGCTGTAGGTGGTATTATTTGTTTTGGTGTCTGGAATCCCAACGTTAAACTTGTCTTTGTCAGGAGATTGATACAACGTTGGTTTTGGCGAGAAGCATGGTAGGAGAAAGGACATCACTTAACAGATACTTAAAATGTGGTCAGGCTCTGAAAAGTGACTCTCAGAAATGACATTGTGGTTTTCCATATTTATTTTCTCTCAACAACTTCCAGAAACAATCTGCTGAGTTCACAAATCTAAAGGTGATTTGTTGAGCTGTCACCTCTCCGCGCTCAATGGAGGGGTTTGAGAACCCCGCCCTTGTCCATGTGCCTCTTCCATCATCACTGCTAATAAGGATTCCACAACTGGAAACTAGCTGACATGTTGCTGATGGATGCACGAGGCCGAGTAAACTCCAGCTTGCTCTTCCACAGCTCCCTCGGCTTATCAGGGATAAGAAGAGCCATAATTCAGCTTCAGCTTGAGTTAACACAGAGGTGCGCAGAAGGAAGATTGTAAAGCAGCAGTCTAGTGGTCGAGACGTGGCTCTGAAACTAGGGAGGCCTTAATTCAATTTTCATCTTTAAAATAATACCTAGTCATGATGGCTGTACTCTATGCTACCTTGCCCAACTGTGGGCTTAGGCAGAGCTAGCAAAAGCAGTTTAGAGTTAGTCGATATGACTACTATGTAGATATTTTCTTTTAACATGATTGCCTTTCCATTTGGCCAAGGCAGGTATAAGGAGCGCCCAAGGCTTAAAGGAGCGCTTCCCAAAGTTTGTTTTTCGTGGTTCTGCCATTCAGCTGTGGGATCTCCCAAAGGGCAAAAGACAGCTATGCTACGTGAAGGCATGTGATAGGGAGAAATAAAATTGACATGTAGTAGCTGGAGAAGTGCTGTATTTTGCTGTATTCTCCAAATCTCATGATTTTTGGGGAATTTGTGAGTCTGATAAAGCAGAACTTTCTTCCTTTCTCACCATGCAGAAACAGGAGAATGCAGAAAGCATGGAAAAAGCAGGAAATTTAAAAATCTAAATACTGCTTTTGGCATTGGACAAAATCGATTTGTGAGTTACCAGATAACATCATCAAGAGTAAGAACTTCACATTTTATATGTCCACTTGGTAACAGACAAATTCCTGTTACCTCTTGAAAACTGAATAGAAAAGATGTGCAGGAGGAACAAGCAGCTTTCAGATGAAGGGTCTGGAGAGCAATTTGCAATAAAGACAAGTTTGTAATTGCCCTAGTGACCGCTTGCTTGAACGGAGACTGGCAAACGAAGTAGCCAGATTACTCCTTTAGCCTGAAAAAAGATGCTGGCTTCCTGGTACCTGTGCAGGATGTCAGCTAAAGACATGTGTAACATGGAGATTATATTAATCTGGCTCAAAACTTAGCATAACTGTATTTAATGCAACACTCTTGCCTGAAAACCGAAGCTAATTAGTCCATGTGGAGCGAAGCTGCTGATGCAACTAGACTGCTGCTGATGCCAGAGCTAGCAGGGGTTCCTCTCCTCATTGCCATGTAGACACAGTCATAGGATAGTAGTCAAGCAAAAATAAATCAGGATAACTGAAATGTCCCGGACTTGTCGTGGCAAAAAAGTCAATCACGCAAGTGATGATATTGAGAAAAATCACTTCATTTTTCCATGGAAAATATTCAAAGGCAGTCAAGATGCCAAAAAATTAAGTCATTCTTCTATAATCCATTATATTGTGTGTCTGTGGAGAAACATTAGGGATGATCTTCCTTTAGATACCTTAAAAATCAGGTAACCGATTTCCCCATGTAAAGACATGCATAGGTTATGAATTTTTATTTCAAGAACATGTCATCTTTACAACTGACATGCTTAGAGTATAATTGTCCTGTGCAAAGGTGGAGTAATTTTGGTTAAGCAACATTTATTGCCTTGCATTCTTTTTTAATTGAATTAACTACATTTTAAACCAGTATGTTGAGAGAAGGCTTGTTGGGAAGAAATTTTGCTTATCAAGGGCCTGAAGTTGTAAGCCAGGAGTAGGGGGGTCCTATCGCGCAGTGCAAAACCAGCTGAAGGACAACGAAAGACTCCCATTGACTTCAAAGGGACTCAGGCAGCTTTTCTTTGTGTCGGTTTCCTCATCTTTAAAGTTGGCAGAAATGCCTGTTTCTTAGGTATGGGAGCCTAATGATTCACCCAGACTGTGCAAGGATCACGGGGAGTTTCGCCTGAGGGACAGCAGAAAAATTACAGAAGGCTTATTTTATCAGCAGTTCTTCCACAAAATGACAAAATGGTAGGAGCAAGGTTTTATCTGATAACCCAAGAGGTTAGTAAGAGAAGACATCCGTAAAAATCTACGGAGGGCATGGAAGATGGTGGCTCTGAAACACGAATATTATGAGGTTTCAGGTTATGTTGCTGTGGAAATGTGCTACAGGTTTAGTTAATATGGCTTGAGCAGGCAGAGTTTTTGTCACAGCTATGAATATTATTGGGTGTTTGTGAAGGCCAGTAGCTACATTAGCCTGTGCATCAACAGTTTGAGCTTTGCAGGTTAGGTATTTTTTTCTAAACCCAAGAGTTATGTGTGTTTTGATTCTATTTTATTCAAATGAGAAGACAGACTGAAACATTTTTAGCTCATCTCCAAAATGTCCAAGCCTGAACTAAGTCCAGATCCAGACATCCTGGTGTTTAAATGCTGATCATAGGGTGGAGTTTGGCACCTGGCTCCTCCTTCAGTCTTTCTGCTTTCAACCTTTCGTTGAATGGGCCCTAATTTTGCACCGGTGAACCTCAGCGTGAACCCAAACCTGTGGCTGGGTCTGACCCAGGAGGACTTCACAGGGACCATGGCAGAGACTTTCCCAGCCCAAGGTGGAGGCGTTAGACGAACCCTTAGGGAATCCTTGGGTTGGGGTTGAGGGTATATTATTTAGCCATGGGTTGAACAAGGCCATGCATGGTGAGGTCCCATGCCAGCTGCCCAGCATTAACTACAGAAATGAGTACTGGTTCCCCACCCTCACTCTCAGCTGCAGCCTCTTAGGGGCTGGGTGGGACTGGGAGGAACTGGGAGGGGTGCTGCTGGGAGTAGGGTGGAGAGAACATTGTGAAGACACCTATTGTAAAGGTGGTTGCAGTGGGGAGGCCTCTCTGAAAGGTACTTTTTAAAGCTTTCTATGTGTTTCTGGAACAAAGAGAGTGGTGGGGAAAACAGGGATAGAAGTCTATTGACAAATGATATCTGAAATTGTGATACAGACACACGCAGTTGCACGTATACCACATATTACAGTAATTTTAATTGCTTGTAATGTAGCCCCCTCTCCCCCCACCTCTTGTTCTCTCCTTCTTCCTCCTGTGCTCTCTCCCCCCGCCGGTTCCCCCCCCACGAGTTAATCTGTCGCTAGATTCTCAGCTTTTCTTTTGCTTCTGGTTTCATTTTCAGATGACAAAATTCAAGGCACACAGCTCTGCTGTCTGGTTGCCCTGGTAACGGCAGCCTATTATCGTACCTTGTCATTCATCAAGAAAGAATTGCACTTGACAGAGATAGACCAAAATGCCTGCAGTCTGCAGCATAAAAAAAAAAAAGAAAGAAAGGGAAAAAAAAAGAAAAAAAAACTGTTTTCTTTTCTTCCAAGTATGTAAAAGGCCTTTAATGCCTATTTAGCTACATGTTTTATTTAACATTGCTTATTATCCACTAAAGTGATTGTCGATACTCATAGAAATAGATATTTCCTCCTGAAAAATATATTTAAGTCAAACTTGTAATTCTGCCTTGCTTTCAACCCCTTCCACCCTGATGCACAATATAAAGGAAATGGTTAAATGATAAACATTTTGCATGTTGAATTCACCAAGTGACCACACAAATGCTGCCTTTCTGCTTAATTATATCTTGTGTTGGTTAGCTTTCCTGCTCTCTTTATAGAGCTTCAAAAATAATTAGCAGGGTACGTAATAAATAATTGAATTTTATCTTTAATTAATCCTTCAAGTGCAGAATGTTATGGAATACAGATAAGCGCATGTACATAAAAAGTACATATGTAGCATGCGTGTACACATATATAAGTTGTATGTATTTAAAAGGTAGAGGTTTGTCTGAGCATAAAATCTGTAATCACTCTTTCTGAAGTTGGGCCAGTCCCAAATTCATTGTTCTTCAAAGGCAGGAAAAGGTAATTGCTTGTTATTTTGCCTACCTCATCTTTGCCATTTGAATTAACCCAAATTAATTCCTGAAATCTGTGGCCTCATACCTTTTGGTTAGTGAGCATGTTTATGTGGTGAAACTCCTAGTGTTGTGATTTTTTTAAAAAAATCTGAATATTTTTCTGATAACTGTATGGCTGTTTAAGTAGCTGTAATTGAGGGTTGGGCTTTTTTGGCTATTTTATAAAAGGATTTGAGGTCAGTTTTTGCTTACATTGGTCAATTTGCTTGTTAAAGGTGAGATATGTTGTAAAATAGGTTTTATTGGCCATGTGGTATTTTAAGTACATATCCTTCTAGCTTGGGGTTTGAATCTCTGATTGTTGAATCTTTTGTCCTGGAGATCAGAGAAAAAAGGAAAGAGAGATAGCGGAGGAGAAAGATAGAGTGCACTTAAAAGAGGGGGGGGCGGGAAATTCCTCCCGTAGATTCTAATGCCAGCTCTGTTTATTTTCATTAAGTGTGTCATTGGCATTATACCCAGCCTGCAGGGCTGAGGGGCTCTGAACTTTGGAAGTTCACTTTGCGCTCCCCCACCAAAAATAGAAAGCCGCGTGTTGCGCTCTTTCTCCGTTCGAGCTTTCTGTCTACACAAACTCCCACATGGGTAAGGGATACACGGGGAAAATAGGCGGTTGCGATGGCACCAAATCAAATGCAGATCTTTTCATTAGAGGGGTCCTCGGTGCGGGCGGGCTGGGAAAGGCTCCCAGGGACACATCCTTCCCACTTCAGATGCACAAACCCAGGGCGCTTCGCCACGCCGGTTTGGGCTTTATTTGTAGCGGCGAGCCAGCAACAAAAAGAGCAGGGAGAGAGGGAGATGGCACTTAAACCCTGTACTAATACGCCAGTTCCTAGAGCCACTTCTGAACTTTTTACTTTTTACTTTAATAACGCCGCAGCACCAGTGTTCATTTCCTGTTCAACCTCGGTCCTACCTTTTGATTTTTTAAATCTCCCTTAGGCTAGTGGTTTCGGCGGACAAAGAAATGAACAGGCAGAAACAATTAAACCAGCAGATACAGTGAAAACCAACACCACAGCACTTTCGCAGAAATTGCAGTGTATGAACGGATTCTGTCGTGTATTTGATGTTTCGACAGTCGGTCTTATTCTTGTAGTTTCTTCCAGCCTTCCTCTCGGCTAAAGGAACTCTGCCATCCCTTAGGACCTCATAAATACATAGAGGCACTGGAAATATTTTTTTCTGTGTATTAATATTACATGATAATCTCGTTGAAGAAAAATAAAATGCAAAATCTAGATCTTCTTAACTGCAAAATGGCTCTTTAAATCCCTTTTAAATGTTCGCATATGTCTTTATGAAAAATTGGAATTTGGAATGTTTATACAGCCCTGAATAGTGCAAGTGAATATCCTTAAATTAGCTTTTCAACTTGATTTACAGCCTGAAAATTCTGTAACAAGACGCGAGTGTTATCTGTTAAGAATGGAATAGGTTTTTCTGTTATTGTCTGTCTGTGTGTCTTTGCTGTGAAACAAAATGGGAGCCAAAATGCCAGCTAGAAAATGAACTTTCCAGAGGAGAAAAGGCTATGTGGGAATTAACAAAGCAGGAATTAACCTACTCAAAAAATAAAATGCTGCTTGATGATTTTATTTAAAATAAAAGTTTTTTAACAAAGATTTATTGATCTAATCTTACAATACAAGGAAAGAACCAAGTCCCTGGTAGTTGATATTTGTTTTACTTGAGAAAGGACTAAACATCTATCAGATCTAATTAATTGGTTCTGTCTACTGATGTGTGTATCGTTTATCTCTCTGTCTTTTCAGGCCCTTATTTTGTGCTTATAGTCCTGGTACCTGGCTATGTGATACATCAGAAAATAAGGGTAGTGGGACAGAGCTTTTTGTACTTCTGAGCATTTTTAACCCTATGTTCTGATTCAGCCACCCAAAAAGTTGTTGACTGAAGTTTCAGTTGGGTGGATGGAAATGTATTTGTAGACGGCAAGGCCGTAAGAGACCCCCATAAACAGCTTGTCTGGGCCCCTCCCTACGCGGAGCCGGGGAACCTCACTCAGTAAACTCTACACACAGTGTTTCAGCAACTACTTTAGCTTTATTTGTACTCTGGCACAGGGGGAATAGTCAGTTCTCTGAAGCCAAGTTTTTAAAGCACACTTGGCACATCCTCTGGGCTCGAAGTCACCTCCGAAATAAGTGTAAGTCAGAGAGATGCTTTCTATGGGTCTGACTCCGTAAAAAGCCCTGTCCTGCTGTGGGAGGAGGGAAGCCCATGCAAATGCTCACAAGCCTCCAAAAATTGACTCTGGAGGTGAGGAGGGCTGCTGCGAGGTCTTAGAGGAGGCTGCTCTGTGTGAGAGCCAGATGGAGGTTTTATTGAATCCAGCCTTTGGGTATCGACACAATAAAACACCTCCTGTAAACCAAACTCTCTCTCTCTTCCCCTTTCTTTCTTTTTTTCCCCACCCCTCTCTCTTTTTCTCTCTTTCCTCCTACTGCAGTGAAAATTTGAGGAATGTTGTGAGTAGACCAAAACCATGGCACAGCGTGTGCTTATCTAAAGTTCAGTCAGAACAGAGTGACTCTCCTACCTTTGGATCTGTCTGAAATGAAAATGTCATGGCTCAGATTCCCACTTTTGCTCATGATGAGTTATATCCTGTGCTACAAATCTTTCCTTGCGGTGACCGATGCTTTTCTCAAAGTGAGATGCAGTTGTGGGACAGCGAGAGGAAGGCTCATACTATTTGTCTCCTTGCTCCATGAGTATATAAAGTGTATGCATTTCTGTACTATTCTTGCACGTAGAATCACTGTTTTCAGTGGCTCCACTGAAGGTTAAGATTTAGATCTAAGATCTAGATGTGAGGAAGGGACTCAGCTGCCAGCTTTTCTAAGTCCTGTTCCAAAGGTCAGAGCTGCGATCTTCTTTTCCATTCTGGAGGAACTGAAACACAATGCTTTCTGGTTGTTGGTGGTTTTTTTTTCCTCCTTTTTTTTTTTTTTTTTTTTGGTAAATTAGTTAAAGTGGAGCAAAAGCAAGTGAAAGATGTAGTTGGAGAGTTGAGGGGCATATATGCAGGACGGTGTTGTGATAGTGGCTTCTGTTGAATGTTATGAAAATAGCCCAGAGGTACCGTCTGAGCAGTGTAGTTTGTTGGGCAATCCAGAATCTGGTTGGGATTATTTCCATCGAGCACGAAACATTAATTTTTATCTATTTTCAGTATTTCTCTCTGATGAGCAACTTATCATTTTAGTCTTTGACACTATGACCTCCAGATTTTAGGCCTGATTTTCAGCTTCTGCCACGGGATGGGTACGCCACAGAACTACACCTAGTAGAGAATATAGTTTTCTGTTAGTGGAGGGGGACATTGTCCATGCTCGTAAGGGCTGTGCTGATTTCTACTCACTTCACACCAATATATTGACTCTGGATCCAACTTTCCTTGGGCCTCTCTGGCTTGAAACTTTACTTTTCATGTGCCTGCGTGGTGGCTGAGGTTAGTGGGGAGGGTTTTCCTGTCAGCTCCTATATTAGAGCAAAAGAGGGTAAAGGGGCTGCTGGAATTCCCTTTCTGCCGAGCCGATACCAAATTGCCATCAGGTTATTTGTTTTCTGCTTGCAGGGGTGATTGTAGGACTAACATGTACCTCATGGGCAAGCGATCCTGCCTAAAACTACCCCTGAAATGTCTGAAGTTAGAAAGTGCTAGCGGAAGGCGGTTCTTCCATAATTCTGCATTGTAGTAGTACTTTTTCCTGTATAAGAAGCGATGGCTGAGGGTCATAATTAAGGATTTTGGACTTACGGATTTTAATGATCCATTGTAAACTGGGAATGGCAAATGTGAAGTTCCGAAGCTCTGCATACACTTTTATACTGTCAGAAACAGCTGTAAAAGCTGAAATAAATCTTTAAATAGTTTTCCTGTATCACATCAATGAAAGATCATTTCTGTCCACGTCGTGGACAGTAGCGTTTTGTTTTGTTTTGCTATATCCACAGAAATACCTTAGTTTACATAAAGATAAGACAGGTTTTCTAATTTTTTCGTATTCCCCCCAGGGCAATTTTTAAGCTTAATTGAATTAATACAACTAGGGAAACTTTATTTCTTATAGGAGGACAAACCAAATGGCCCCATTCAAATATCCCCTTCTTTCTTTTTGAAATTTGGTTCACAATTTAGATCAAGATTAAAAATTTCTGAGTGGGGAATTGGTTTAATCATTAGGTGCGGTGTGTTGCCAGACTGCAGATCTGCAGCGGTTTAGTGAGGCATCAGTGGGTCTTTGCGGTCTCTTTTCTCAATTTAATCTGTAAAAAACTAAATGCTGCTTTGTTTCATTATCGTTTAAGTGTTTTGGCAAGGACTTCAGCCAGATTTTACAGCTCTTTCCACCTTTTCCCTCAAATTCCTGTAATCAGGCTGTTTTAAAAGCTGGTATCTGATTATTCCTCTATTAGTTTCCCCCAAAGCATATCTTCTCAGAAGCAAAAGGTGATTAGAACCACTAATGCTGCTGGATTACCACACCCCGTACAGTCGCCTTTAAAAAGCTTCTGTTTAGAAAATGAGACAAAAGTCCAAAAATTGGATGAGGATTTCGGTTGTGGAAAAACCTGAATGAATAAAAATGCCTCTATTGTTCTTCTTCTCCCTATTTGTTTCAACTACATCATTTTAGACATGATAACATGGACATGCATAGGATAGATATTTTCCACTAGCAATAAATGGGATGCAGGAGCTTAAAGGAGTTAGAGCAGGCTTTTGCCACCCAGCTGCTGGCTGCTAAATACTTTTTAAATTTTGATTTAATGACCAACGTGAATTTGCATAGAAAAAAGCAATGGAGGAAGGAAAAAATGTGGAAAATTTAATGTGTGTGTGGATACCACTGCTATAAATAAATGTTTCCCCACACACCACAAACAAAGGGCGAGAATGGCTGTTTCTGTTGATATTTTAGCATTACTTTTTAGTATCAGCCAGGCTGCTGGGTTTGATCCTCCTTTTCTTCCTTGCCAAGCACTCTCTTTTTACACTTCGTAGCAATGAGGTGTTGGTGTAGTATTGCTAACTGAAGCGTTCAAGACTCAAGTGTCAGGTGCCTAACATCATGAGTCTTAAACCGATGAGATTAGGAAAGTAATATGTGGGACTTACTCTCATTGCCTTCCAGCTTTTGAAATCTGTGGTTCTCTTTGGGTTATGTTTTACAAGATCTTCTTCCTCAACCATGAGTGTTAAAGGCATCTTCCTTTTTCTAGCCCCTTTTTAATGAAAACTGTTATTGTCACAGGTTTCCATGATTTCAGGAGGTATGTTTCATGGCAAACACTGTAAAATTGTTGTTAAACTTGTGGTAAGAACGTGGTGGCAGGAAAACTCTGTTAGCAGACAGTTAGATGTCTCTGAGCTGTAAAAGGTATTTATGGAT
The DNA here is from genome assembly GCF_964199755.1 of Larus michahellis. Taxonomy (NCBI): domain Eukaryota; kingdom Metazoa; phylum Chordata; class Aves; order Charadriiformes; family Laridae; genus Larus; species Larus michahellis. The sequence continues at coordinate 5,124,430 of NC_133912.1, forward strand.
TGATGTTGAGGGACACAGGGTCAAATATTGCAAGTCTTATCTCATCTGTACTTAGCTGTCCCTACCGACTTCGGAGGGAGCTCAGCTGGAGTGACGAGATGAAGATGTGTCCTACTTAGAAGTTGAGACCCTGTCTTGTTGGCAGGGGGTTGTTTTGTTCAGTTGTTTTGATTTGGGAAGCGACAAGAGATAAACACTGCTCGGCGAAACAAAGGGAGCCATAACCAGGCCGTGCTCATTACAAAAGCATGATATTTAATGATGGGAATTAAACAGAGCAGAAAATACTTTTTTTTTTTTTTCCTGGTAGTTCAGGTGGTTTTCCCCCATTGCCTCTGCTGCACACAAGTCCGTGAGAAGCATTTAGATGTATTTCATTCAATCTGTGATTTTAGGGCAGGATAATTTCTCATCCAGTTTTAGAAAAAAAGAAACCAATCTTGTGTGGCAGAAAGCAGGTTTACCAAAGCGGTTTCTGATCTCAGTATTTCAACGGATATAAGATCTTGTCTCAAGCGTCTCTGTCAGGACCCCTTGGGGAAAGTGGGGGGAAGACAGGAAAAACAAAAAGACACAAAGGCAATTTTAAAAATTACATTTTAAAATGCCTTTTAATGAGCAACTCTGCTAAAAGCACCTGTCATTTACTTCCAAAGAAGTTATCTTGAAGGTTTGGTGGATGCTTTACTATGGTTATTTGCGCTAGACCATATTATGCACAGTTCTGAGCACGCACGATTTCCAGCAGAAATCCCATTGAAACTCCTTGTGGAAATACAGGTTCCTCCCAGGAGCCGGGGATTTGGCCATCTATTCTGCATGGGTGTCAATCCAAACCCTCCTGCTCACGGTAGGGACAGAGTAAGATCCACTTTGGCTCAGCCAGAGCTACTCTGGCCACAGACCCTTTGACCAGCCAGACATTACTCTTGGCTACACGAATGATAAGCGCGTCCCCAAAATCAGACCTTGCGGCTTCTTTGTTGGCTGGAGAAAGCGGTCACTTCCATGTGAAACAACAGGAAAAAAGAGGGCAGCCTCTAACCTTCATTATTTTGATGCAATTCTGGAGAAATACTGTTAAGCTGCAAATGTGCAATTACTCCCAGAGCCGAAAGCATTGCGGGAGGTACATGAAATCTTTATTTTTCTAAGCAATTTGATCTATAGTTTAGGGAAGAGTGCTGAATGTGCAGAGAATTAATGCAAAGAATTTTAGGAAACATTCCTCTTCTTCCCGGTGTAAGTCTTGTCTGTAATAACCCCTTTTGGAGGTTAATGCACGTGTATCTGTATTCTGCCATGGAATAGGTGTATTCTGCTTAGTTGAAACACAGTGAAAAACTCAGAGAGTAGAGGGATTTTTGGTCTTGTTTGAGCATGTATGAAAAAAAAAAATATGCTTTTCTCTGTCTTTTTAGCATCTTAATTTAAAATAAACTGCCTCAAAACTACGATGCTGTAGAACAAAGGAAAAAGAAAAGCTCTTAAAGGAAATGCTCTTAAACATAAGGATATGAGATAATGAAACGGGGTACTGGGATAAGCATATTTATTGGGTTTGTTATGTATCAAATGTAACAAAAGTAAAGTGTCTGAAGAACTCCATGTGTGGTTCCTTCACACTCTTTGATCACACAATTCCCCCTTTAATTCAGATGCAGTAGAGCTTAAGTGGCTTCATTGATGTGTTAAGTGTGGAATGATTTTTGTATAAAATAAAAAAAAAAAAAAAAAGACCCCATTATGTGTCCAGAAAAGCCTTGTGTGCACTTGTTTATTGAGACAGGAAGTCGGTTTCCCACACCGAACAACGGTGCCGAAACACTGAAAAATTGTGTAGGGAAGAAAAGTAAAGGAAACTTAATTTTCTACCTGGCAGAAATCGGCCTCCGGAGGAAGAAGTAGACAATGAGATTGGGCTTAAACCGAATAATAGAGCCTGATTGATTTTAGGAAAATGCTCCACACCATTTATATGGGGGGGTTCATGTGCTGCTTTTGTTAGGAAAATGCGAGGCTTTGGTACAAGCGTCTTTGTAGTCAGCCTGCTGCTTAAGTATTGCTTCCACTAGTGCATTGCCCAGAGGAGAAAACACCCAGAAGAATGGCTATCAGGTAGAAACACAGCATTTAAATATATATTAAAAATAAAAGAACAGCAGACTACTTTTAGGTCATTTACCGGTTTATCACTGACAGAAATCTATGTGAGGCCCTTTTGAACAAAGCCTCGGATGCTGCAGTGGTGTAAATCAGGATGGTTTCTTTCATCCGAGACAAAGGAGCTACTCAACGCTCCCGCACCTGACGCACTGGGCCAGCCTTCTCTCGCAGCAGCACAGCAAAAAAATATCGCTTCGATAAGACCTGGATTTTAATATTAAATACAAGACAAAAAAAAAAAATCACACGTGGAGGTTTTTAGGCTGATAGTTAATACGTATTTACTAATACCTAGGAATTTTAACATGACTGATAACAGGCTCCGGTGTTGCGGTGTATCTCAGACTCCTGTTTGGTCAGTGAGTGTTATGGGCTGAAAGTGAAATATCACATACGGGCATTTATTGGTGTTTTCAGAAGCAGCTGTTAGTCCCCAGAAAGGTCAGAAGTGCAGCGGGCCCAGTGCTGTGGGCTCGGAGCCCAGAGTTTTAATCGGAGGAAACAAACCCAAGGTCTGAGGGGCAAGAACGGCACAAAGAAATCAAGTGACTTGCCAAAGGTCACGTAATTCGTTGGTAGCAGAGACCAGCATAAATATCAGCACTTGCAGGTTCTGTATTTTGCGGCAATTTCATATTTCCTGACTTTTTTCTGGTTTTATTCAGCAAATAATGAAGTCTTCTACCTCTGCCACAGTAGCATGCTTTTGTGCTCAGCGCTAAGGTCTCTTTTTGCTTTGGAAGCTCGTGAAAATGTGCGGTTTCCTAGAGTCTGCTGCCAAACCCAAGGCTATTCAAAACAAACAAACACAAAAGCCCTCCAGAACGCAGACTGGGCCTTTGTAAATATTGCCCTGAGGTGGATTTGTGCGGAACGGTCCCGGGGAAAAGGGCACCCCCTTCCCTTCACCCGGAAGCGGTGGGTTTGCGGGACCTCAGTGCCCACAGCCATCAGAGGTTGTCCCTAGCCGTGTCCCTCCTGGGGAGGAGAAGCGCAGCAAAGCACTTGTTCCTTTTACCTGAATGCCAAACCTCCCTCACAAATGTGTGCGCTCACACCTAGTGAGGAGGAATCTGAACTCAAGTATTTTTACCAGCCTCTGTTTATCCTTGTAAGGCGAGACTCGGAGAGAAACCGCACATTTTCCTGACACTCATGCACTCTCCCACTGACCCAGGCAGCTCCCCCTTCTCCAACCCTGCTCTTCCCGAGCCTTTTCCAGCCCGTATAAAACTCTTCGTCCTTTCAGCACCATCTCCCCACACCCAGCACATTCCTTTCATGTGCACAGACCGATGGCCTTATCTCTCACTCTCGCCCCAATTATGAAATGTGTGGTATGTTGCTGCTCCATGAGAACGGAGAGAGCTGCAACTGGGCAGAAGTTAAAGGACTCTTATTGCTCCTCAGGCAAGCCGGGTTCGGGGTAAACTGGCAGTCCTTGCTTTTTTTTTGTTTGTTTGGTTGTTTTTTTTAATTTCTCTTTCCTTGAGAACAAAAAAAAAAAGGAAAATTGAAATTATCACTAAACCCATAAGCTACATCTTATAAGGATGGCTTAAGGATGGCACTGAGCTAACCTTTCCAGTGCCGAATACGGGTCTGAAGCATTCGTATGTTTGTTTGTCACACTGAGACAGCACAGAGGATTTGGATGCTGAGCTCGACCTGGGGGTCCGGCTGTTTCGGTCTTGCTGCATCTTGCCGTCAGCGTAGGTCAGCACAGACGTTTCTCTCTGTTCTTGAGAGCCGCAGGACCTCAGTAGGTAGCAGGAGGCTTTCTGTGTCTGGCAGGCATGTGGTCCTTAAAATGCAACCGTCACACACTTTGCAGTGGGATTTTCAAAGGGGCTGACTACTGGCTTATGTCTGCTTCCACCGAAATTGTCTGTAGCAGCAAGACAGCTAGGCCAGGGTAGGGGCGCCTTTGAAAATCCCACCGTGAAATACTGTGTGTCTGAGCGCCACATCTGAATTGTGCAGAACCCCCCTCTTCCCCAATTATTAAAATACATAAGCTGTGCTGCGTTTGCCTGGTCATCCGTTCAGAAAGAGGAACATGTTCGTGACCTGCCATCAATTCCTGCTCCTCATGACCCTCCCCCTATCCACACTTTGTCAGCCCTTAGTGAACCAAAAACTGGCTTTTCTGATTTGAATCGTGATTCAGCCTGATGCGATTTGAAATGCCTGAATTCTTAACCCCCTGCATGATGGGATTTTGTCTAATGGAAATGCCAGCAGCCTTTAAGTCAGGCATGGCAGCGTCTTGCCAGCCGCTATACCCCGCATGCTAAATAAATGATAAATATTGTTGCACATATGTTACATCTGTCAAAAGTCCCAACGTCACGCAACCATCACGTGGCCTTTATAAGGTGATGAAAGGAGCAAACCCAACAACAACAAACCCCACTGCAAACCTCAGACAGGCATTAGACAGCCTCTGCCACTGCAAATAAAATACCCCATTAGTGAAACAGGCTTGTAAGGAAGGGGGATGTCTTTTATTAGGAAAGGTAAAGAACTGAAAACGGTGGACACGTGGTGGATTCAGAGTCTCTCCATCAGGCCAAGTAGCCTCCAGCTCCCTGTGTCCCTGTTCTGCAGTACGCTGCTGTTGCTATTTTCATTTCCGAGGTCTCAGGTTCTGCTTTTAAACACCAGGTTCAGGTGTGGGAGGAGAAGGGAAGGTAAATAAAGGAAACTCTTGAAGATCTTAAGTACCAGTGTTACTTCTAAATGTGTGGTCCCACATCACACTGAAACGTTTCAGTCTGCTGAAGGTTGGTGTATATGATTTTATGCTTCCCCAAGACAGGTATTTTTAGTATCTCTTGCTCTAGAAGGGGGTTTGGCCAGTCACAGAGAGCATTAAGGCAAGACTGCGATCAGTCTTAATGCCACCATTCAAGAACGTGTAAATTCCTTGCCTGTCTGAGGATTGTCAGGGTTACCTTGAAGGGCACGTCACTTCTGTCCTGCCCGTGGGAAGGAGAAAACGGGGAGAGGGCGAGCGGAGGGAGGAGAAGGCTGTCAGTATGCCGAGCCGTGGCTACGCTCTTCTGCACCAGCTGGATGCCGGGGAGGAAGGATGCTGAAGTGCTAATGCAACTTCCTTCCCTCCAGCAGAAGCCAGTGGCTGCAGAGGAGCAGATCCGCAGAGGAGCGTTTCAGAGGCAGGGTCCCTCCTGCGGGGAGGAGCGGCGGGGAGGTGGAGCCGCTCCACCTCTTGCCCAAGGCTCTGCCTAAGGGCAAAACCGCAGCCCAAGAAACGTATTCCTCGTGCTCCCTCCCTCCTTAAAAATAAGGGTCACAGTGGCATTTACCTTGAAGTCTATTAAAAAAACATTGAACTCCCAGAGTGTGGCATGTGTGTTTCCTATTAAGAAAGCAGTTCCAGACTAATAACCATTTTTAATGGTGGCTGTTGTGCTTTGCACTAAAGGATATCAGCTATTATTACATGAGAAAGGCGAAGAAGCCTGGAAAATTAAATGAAATCCTTCTGTGGAATTTTCAAAGGGGATCAAAGATGCTCCCCAGCTTTTGCTTGAGCCCAGGTGGAGCGTTTCCTAGTTATGAGGATAAGGTAGGGAATCTCTGGAAAAGCACTTCTGTAGAAAGCAGGTATAATTTTTCCCTTTCCTTCTTTGTCTTAAACAAGGCAACTGTTGGCAGTCAGATGATTTACTTCATACAAACGAGAAGAGAATCAGGTCCGCCGAGGCTTAGGAAGGTCAGTGCAACTGTGTGGACAGTGGCGGAGGGCAGGAGGAACGGTGTTTGGCCAATTCCTTGCACAGGAGTGCATGCCCGTGAAAATCCCAGCCAACCTAACCGGCTTGAAATACCCTTCTGACACTGGATATGACACATTCATCATCCGTCATTGATAGAGAATGCTGTTGGTTGCGACTTATAATCAGCCTGTACTGACATTTAATTTCCTCTGTGTTTCCTCCTCTGTTCTCATTGTATGGACGCTTGCAGGAGTGAGTGGATGTGGCAGGTCTTGTACCCCATGGCTGTGACTACCGTGCCTTCTCATGTAGTGTGGAGCTGCTGAGGGGCGGTTTCCTGGCTGAGCCTGGGATAAAGCATAAAGCTGAGGTCCCTGTTGATGAGGCTTCTGTCACTCGGAGGTAACCTGATATTAGAGACCAAGGCAGAACTCGAACTAGTAAACTCTGTTAGTTGTGTCTGCATCTGAGCTGCTTGTGTAGACTCACTGGTGCTCCGCAGAGGAAACAAATGCTACTTGTAGGATGTAATTCATCTTATCCTAAAGTGTGTGTACAAAATGGGGTAGATGAGTTGTACCCTAAACATGGCTGTTTCTCTCTTTTGACTGTAGTAGGAACCAAGGATGACTAGGTCTAAGAGTAAAGAACTGGCCTTGGGAAATGACGAGAGGGAGAGCCAGGGACAGGTTTGTTGACCTTCCCAATGTGTTTCAAATTAGTAGTAGGCTATGACTGCAAGTTGAGAAAAATTCAAACCAGCCTGATGGTATTGAAGCAAGTCAAATTTGGATGAGGCCGAATGGTTTGTAATTTAGTTTAAGACCATGACCGTAAGTCTTAGAAATCCCAAACAGTGGGTCTTGCTGGCAAGTTGAGCATCTACTAATAACACGGCAGTGAAAGCAGAGGGTTTTATCCTCAGGGCTCCATCCTACCAGGTTTTGAGCTCCGCAGACCACCCACTCCTTCTGTGGAAAGTGAAGGTGCCCAGCACTTTGCAGGATCTAACCCTAAAGATGGGCTGCACACTCACAGGATAAATCATCTTTGTCTCCGTTAACTTCAATGGAGTTACCTCCATTTAGACTACACGCAGAAGTACTCCTGGTATCTGCGGAGAAACTCTGTAAGTCAATGTGATCCGTTTTGATTATCCTATTAAAAGGATGCAGCCTGCTTTCCAAATGCACAGAAATCTAACTAACTTAGTTGCTCTAATTAGCCCCTGCTGCAATTTCCACCATGCTATTAAAATACGTTATACTCAAATGCAATGAAATGCTTGTAAATCAAGTGAGATTAAAAATCCCTTTGGCTGCAGAGATGTGTTTATCATAAAGACTTGAACATCCTGAATTTTAAAAAGTGCTATACGCTACTAAGGGAGTCAGGGTTCATAGGGACCAGCAGTCTTTTTTTATTGCATTGTTTCACAGAGCTGAAGAGCAAAACAAAATGAAAAAGAACACATTTTCAGGCACACAAACTCTTGCCCTGGACCAGCGCAGGAATGAACACATACGAAATCACCCAGGAATGAAACGTTTCCTGTAAACTCAGTTTGGGGGTGAAATGAGTCCAGTTGTCCGTGTGATTTCATTGCAGAGGTTTGGATCTGGCTTCACTTGTCCTGTGCCCGGTACCGCTTTCCTTTCGGAAACCTTCAGCTGTGGGAACCGTGCCTGCAGATACTGCTATCGTCTGCTCCTTTTTTTAGCACAAGATATGTGAAAGTTCAGTTGTTTAGGCTGAAGGTGGGTGGAGTTCGGTGCAGGTTCAGAACCTCCTCTTCTGGGTTTCATTTCCCAGTTCAGGGTTGGGTTTGAATGAACCTAGATCTGAAAGGGAACTTCAGAAGATTATTGTAATGAAAGTGGTGTTAAATCTGTGTTTCTAAAAAAGATTTTCTTAGAAAGGAAACCAGTACTGTTAAGTTTACATTTGATGAAAGAAGGGTGATAATTCATGTAATAAAAATTGCTTTAGGTCCTTTAAGGTTATTTTGGCAAGACTGGGGTACATCAGGTGAGAAGTTAATCCTAGAACTTATGCCAGTCTTTACTCATCGCCTGTTAAGCTTAGGTTTGGTTACTCAATTCCCAATTTCTTATTATTTTTTTAAAATTTTCTTTCAGATTTGTTTGGTTAGATCACTTCTGGGTACATACCCACTCACTTACACTCCCCTCTCTCCTCCCCTTCTATGTAAAGAACACGGAGAAAATGGGCCCAATATATCCCAAATGCCTGACGAGGTGCTAGGATTTATCCTCAGTGCAGTTTCAGAGAGGTTAATTACCTTGCTGAAAATCAGTTAGGGGAAGGCCGTGGCTAATCTTCAACCAAATCTCCCTTTCTACCATCACAGGAGAGCAAACTGGTTTTTTTAAGTCACTACTTCTGTTTATTCTAGCCGAATACTTACATCCCTCCCCTCCGACTTTGCTGTGGCGGCTGCGAGCGTTGCTATGTTGCCGAAGAGCCTTCCTCTTTACAACAGTTGTGCAGAAATCACTTTCCTCTGTCATTCCTTTTCGGCAGCAGCAATTTGTTATTCGCCAGAAATAGCTGCAGCTTAGCACCTGTTGTGCAGCTCGAGAGGCTATCATCTGGCGCTACACAAACAGAACTTATGTTCGCAGGACTGGACCAGGATCCCTCTCGTTTTTTCGATAGAATTCTCCTTCTGTTTTAGCAGACAAATAATCTGTTGCGACTCTTATTGCTTCTTATCTTTTGCAGCTTGGACCGGTTCCATGCACCATTTTGTTCTCAAAGATGCCTAAGCTGATTCTTTGGCGCTAGCCAAAACAAATGAGAGTCTTGGCTGCCGGCGTGGTAGCAGCAGCTGGTTTCCCTATGGCTCCCTACACCTAACGCTGGGGCAGCTTTGACTTAGAGAAAGATCCTTTTCCCTCGCTAGGGGACTGGGAAGCGCTGGGGAGCGGGCGGGAGGGAAATGGAGTCCTGTAAAGTTGTTCGGCTGATCTTGCTTTTAGTGGAACAGTGGAAGTCTTTATTTAGAGGTGTTTGTTTATTGTGTGCTGTCCCAAGGCATCCATCATGAGGAAGAGCGGGGTCGAATGGATCGGGGGCAGGACTGGGAACTGAGACACCCAGGATCTGTCCCAGACACTCACCTGCTGTGTGACTTTGAGTTTTCCCTGCCTTGCCCTGCCGTCCCCATTCAGACTGCCAGAACTTCACAGCTGGAGCTGGCTTCTGTTGCGCGTCTGTACAGGCTAACATAAAAGGCGCCTGGTCCCAGCTGGGCCCTATAAGCATCGGTGCAATGCAAGTAGTAATATATATTGTCCAATTTATCCATCCTGGTAGATACAGTAGGTAGTACAGCATCCCCGGGAGATCTTTAATGCCTACCATGAGCACAATTTTAATTAGAAAAACAAAGAGAAGGTGTAGAAGTGGCAGTTAATGAATAAAAAGTGCAACAAAAAACGAAGTCCAGCAAGGTTCTGAACTCCTGAAAAGTTCAGATCTAGAATCAGTCCGGCTCTGAGCTTTCTGATTCTGTGCTACTGGTCACTACTACATAGGTCTGAAGCAATTCCAGGAGCTGAAGGAGTTCTCAACTTATGTTTTGCAGATCAAAACCCTCTTTTTCATGCTGCATGTACTGGAACGGTTAGGAAAAAGGGGGGAGCTTTGTAATTGGGAAGCCCACAGTAAACTAGGCGGGTTTGGGGACTGCTTGTGACTTTGGGCAAGTTCCCTCATCTCTCATTGATTCCCCTTAATGCCTCATCTGTAATAATAACATTTTCCTTCAGCTTCTGTAGGGCCATTGTGGGATAAACATAATAAAACCAGCAAGGTGTTTGGCTGTATAGGGACTGTGAAATTATGATGGATGGATGGATAGATAGATAGATGTGTTCCTTTTGCAATATGGGAAGGCCAAGCCGGTCGAAAACTTCTAGACACACTGTCTCTTCTGAGCCGTAAGAACACTATGTCACCGTGAAAATGCCACGCATTTTATTTTAAAAGGACATTATGGCAGGGCTATAATCAGATCTCTTAGTGCCTTAGCTTCAGAACCTGATTCAATAAAAACATGGCTGGACTCCAGCATTATGAGGAGAAGCAGGCTATCAGTGGGGACTTATCTCTGCCTGTAAACCCTCTATTTCGGAGCGCTTTTGAGCACTTGAGTCCAGGCTTCTCTCGTTTGTTTGCTATTGACCAGGGAGTTTGTGAGTGGGACACCAAAAATATTGCAATGTGATATGGTGTTTGGGTGGGGAAAGCTAATTGATTTGACAGTTAATCAAAAACTACTAAGGGAAAATCAATATAGAGTAAAACAATCTAGTCTTCTGTTCTATATCGTATTCCCAGTGGCATTGTTGATTGTATAGCATCAATGTCATCTATTTTAGATGGAAATGTTACCAACTATAATGCCACTGTTGATGTTTCAAAACGATTCTAATCTCATTTCAATAATAGCTTCTGTCTCTCTTAGTGACACACATGCCATAACATTCTTGGCTAAATTGACAGCACTAATAACACACTCGGTTTTTATATTATTCGGACCACTGTCTGCATTTTTTAGTGTTCACGGTATTGCACAGTGCAAAGGGCCTGTACCTCCCTCGAAAGCTTTGGGTGAGTGAGTGCCAGCAGCACTCTCATGGCCCGCCTGGACATTGCCGATGCTGTGCGGGCACCTTTGGGAGCCAGCTCCTTGGTTAACAGGGATTTGGGGGCCAAATGAAGGCCCCTTTGCTCAAGGTCACAGAGAGTAATTCAGGAAGGGCAAGGTTATAGGCCGAGATGATGGCCAGTTTTGTGGTTTAACTGCTGGACTATGTACTTCCTCCTGAGGTCTTGAGTCTCTCAAAGTGGACTAAAAAAAATCCCACAGGGAAATTCCTTGCTGGTTTTCTGGAAACTCTTCCTTTGCATCAAAGCCTGACATACCAAACTGGAGCCTCTTGTGTGGTTTTATGGCACACTTTGTTTTCATCCTGCTTGCAATCCAGAAGTGAAAAATAAATGTACCACCAGCCCAGATGCTGCAATGATGGGCAAAGGGTGAGATGGATGCCTCATGATGAATCAGGTTCTCCAGACAAAGCAAGGAGTTTTCTGTTCCTGGATGTCTCATTCAGATGAAATTCCGAGTACAGCTCATAGTCCTTTCTTGGATGGACCTAGTGATAATTTGATTAAAAATTTAAGGAGGTCCTTAGAACTTTTTGTGGGGAAAATTCTGGTCTCTTGGCACATTTGCTGTCTTCTCCAGCCCTCTCCTGTGCTGGGTTGAGCAATAAATACACTGACCAGGCAAAGCACTTAAGCAGATGCTTAGCTACACGCTTAATTTCAGCTCTGCTGAGCATGGCTCAGGCTTAAATTTTAGCAAATAGAAAAGTCTCATTGGAGTCAATGGACTTTAAGCCTGTGCTGAATTTTAAGCACAGACTTTGCCAGAGCCCTGCACTTGAACCTCTTTCTGGAATATACAGTACGTAAATGGGAACACAGAAACAAAATCTTTCAAATAGATCCTTCATTTAAAGCAGCTTTCCTCTTCAATTATCAGCTGTGGATTTAAATGGGATGAAAATTCAGTCTTTTCTTTCTGATTTTATCTTTACTCTTCTCCTTTCTTTTGCAGGGGAATTTTCCCTTTATTAACTTTTTGAGCATAAAATGCAGAAAATAAATGAACAAACAAAACCTGGAGCAATATGTGAGATCTTTAAACTAATTCAGCAGTCATTATTACTGACATCAGGAGAAAGAAATGCAAGAATACAAGTCTATTGCTTTAAGCTGGGATTTTCAGAAGAGCCTGTTGGAGTTTGGCAGTCAAATCCCACGAAATCCCCTTTATACTTTTCACTTCTCTTTCTTTTCTTTTAATTTATTTTTCTTTGACATGGGAAAGGCCGGGTGCGTTTTGTTAGTGTGCGTTATTACATGATGTTTGGGATCAGCATCTAGGATTAAAGCAAGTTTAGAGCCCGTGCAGTGCAGAGTCATAGACGGTTCCTTCTCTGAGGATGCGATGTCTGCGGATGGATGTGCGGTTGTGGAGCCAGATTTTAACACACCAGCTTCCCAAGCTGTTTATTAACTCCCAATGGCTGCTGATTATTTTTTTTTTTAAGTGCTCTTTTTCTGCCATTCTGGCTGAATTTGCACTGAAGCAGATCAGGAGTGTTCCTCCAGATATTTACAGCACTACAGAAGCGCTGCAGGGAGGAAACAACAGACGGGATGGTGTCCCAGCTCTGCCTATGGCATTGCTGGATAGACTAAGAAGGAGGGAAACAGGACGCAGAATTGTGATGCTTTGCAAACGAAGGTTGAGAGGATGGAGAAGAGGAAGCCACGGTGGGGGACGAGGCAGCTGTAATGAGGCACAGAGGATGAGAAAGGCAGGGGTGTAATATTGAATATCCCGCTATCCTGCACACAGCTTGCAGAGGGGCATGGGGCACATGTTTTCTTATTTCCCAACTGTGGAACAACTTGTGCTTGTATTACAGTAACATTTTTGTCGGTTGTGGCAAAAAAACCTATCCTGTTGGGACAAGCCAGCCTGAAGCTTGCCGTAGTGAGTTAAGCCAGCCCTGAGCTCTATTTTCCTTCCTTTCCCTGACAAAGGAAAACTTATGTTTTCTAACACACCTAGTAGAATTTGTTCAGTTTTTCCTCTCATTTTAGTACACAGGAATCATATCTTCAGCACAAACCAGGGCTACAAACTAGCTTCTCTGCCGTCGTGATCAAAACTCCGAAAGATTTCAGGACTGTAGCATATCTCAGATTTTTGGTTTCCTACAACAGTCCTTCCTTCAGTCTGGCAACTACTGTGCTGGTTTCTGACCTCATTACGGTCTCTCTGATGAAAATGAGGGACCCAAATTTAATGCCTGATGTAGCCTCTGAAATACGGTTGTATGCTATACTGGTCTGACCTTTTCATTATTCTGCAGTTTGACTGACTGGCTATCCCAGCCCTTTCCCACAAGTTGAGGAGGCTGTAATCATCGGAGGAATGGAGCTGCTAGATAATCAGCATACAGAATGCCGAAAAGGTCAGGATAATCCAGTATACATAACAGATGGATGCACAGATAGGTAATACACACGCAGAACTTGAGGACTAGATATTTTTTCTAACCTTCAAAGAAAGTTGTATTCTTTCTCCTATTCTCTCCCTGCCCAAAGAAACCCACAGACTTGTTATTTGTTATTTTAAAAATGCATATAGTCTTTACAATTTTTCATCTACCTCAGACAAAATGCATTTCCTGCCTGGCCGTCTGCAGGACAGAAGCGACAAGGTTCAGGGGAAAGTAATAGAAACCTTTTAGCATTGTTTTCTTTCAAAGAATCTTTTCAAACATCTTACCTCTGTTCGGTTTTTTACTCTCTTCCTTTTAAAAAAAATATGAAAAAAGATTTTAAAATGAACATTTCAAGAGGAAGCTTGTTAAAAATAGCAAACAGATTATTGTGAGGCATTCTCCTTTTTCCCACTGGTGAAACAGTATCAACAAGAGATACGGGAAAATGGGAGAGATTTGTAAAAGCAGTGTTTTGTTCTGTTCTCTGAATTGCAGGACTGGAGACTTGAAACAATGAGAAATTACTGTTTTTCTTCTAAAAAATTCATGGCCAAATATCTAATATTTCTGATTACTTCCTCTCCTTCAGAATAGTACAAATTACTTAGCTGCAAGGAGATACTAAGGTACAGTATCACTGTACCGAAGTCAAGACACCAGAACTTATCACAGGACTTAGATGAATGTACTAGTTCAAATTTACATGCCTAACAGCAACAGAAGGAAATAATCTGAATAACACGTAGGAGGAAGTTCCATGTTATTACAAATCAGTTTCGTTATCTTCATTAATCAAGCTAGAAATCAGTCCTCTCCTTTCTTAGAGGTTTCCTTCACAAGATTCAGCGTAACCCAAAGGGTAGAAAATAATTACCTACAATTAAAGAATATGTAGGACAAGCCAAGGTCAAGGTGAAGCTCTGGGGATCTTTCATTAGTCACTTTGAGGCAGGTTGAGAGTGGGCTCATAAAAATTCTAACCTTTGATATTTTGTTGTCTAAGAGAAACCAAACCTTGTTCTGCAAAGAAGAAGGGGATATTCCTCTTGTCATTCTGGGTGAGGGGAGGGTCACGGGGATGATTTTTAGCCACAGCTAAGTTTGTTGAACTACAAACCCTGCAGACTGTTTGCTTCATGTACCTGGCTGAGCAGGGTATAAAACCTGAGACCAAGGTTCGGTAGCAGATGCTGATTCATTCCTGACTTGTTTGCGGTGACATTGGTTGTCTCTGTCCCACTTCTGCTACTGGAAGCGGCCTTGGGTACTGGCATTATCATTTCTTTTCATTACCTAAGAAATAACCCCTCCCTCCTAGTCCTGTCAACATCATTTGCCTTGCCCAGATCGTCGTCGTTTCCCCGTATCGATTGCTCCAGTTTGCTTTATGGGTTAGTCCTTCACGCACAGCTCCTTTGTCAGAGGTGTGCAAGGTCACACGCCTGTGTCTTGGCCTGCTCAAGCGGTAGCAAGAAATGCAAATGTCTGCCCAGTTCCTGCATGAAGGGAGGGGGAAAAATAGGCCTATATATGTACCCGGACCCAAACCAGTCCCCGTGCCCTTCCCTTTTCCTGCAGATTTCAGGAGCCTCTTCACCAGTTCTCTCCCTGAAATCACGGGAGATGAAACACTGATACGAAGGCCAGGACTGAACCTGGATCTCCTGCTGGTTGGAGGAGGTCTCTAGCCTCTGGAACAGCATATATTAAAGCAGAACCTCTTTATGTCCTAGTTTAGGTACCAAATGCCATCCCTGGTTTGAATCCGGCCCTTTTTTTCTCGGCCTGCAGGGCATCTGAGGCCAGATCCTCAGTTATCCGGTTTGATCCTTTTTTGGCTTCTAAGCCAGCCTGCACCTTGTGATGCTCAGGTACTGGTTTACTAATTATCCCTACTGTAGGCTCAGGAGAGCAGGTGGAAGGGTCTGTGTTAATTGTGCCCCGAGGCTGTGACGTCCTCTCCCTAATCAGCCGCCCTCAGCAGCTATGTTTTTGAAGCAGGTTGCAGGCGTTCACTACCCACTTGAACACTAAAAAAAAAAATAAAATCAGCTCTCCTTTGACTGGCATCTTAAGATGTTTTGCTTCAGGCCTGGACACTTCGTGACAAAACAATCAAATACTTGGTATTTCCACGGTCATTGTCCAGCGCTCGTGCTTAACCCGTCCTGTGCCATAATGCAACCTGGCTATTGCTGGCCAGGCAACCAAGCCTCAGCTATTTGAATGAGGGGGTCTTAGATGTTTTAGGAAGTTCCCTTTCTCCCATCCCTTTCTTTCAGTAGGAATTATTGTGTGCTTAGTAATTGCATTTCAATGGATGGGACAGGACATTTCTAGATGATCACTTCAGGCTGGAACCATATCGCAGTCTTAAATTTAGCTAATTTTTATGAAGACTGACTGGAGTTTTTTGGGAGATCACTAGCCAGCCCCAGATAATTGGTTTTATTCCTTTTACGATCACTATAGCACTCTGTATGGCTTTCCATACCGAATCACCATTTGAATGCAACTTAATCTTCCTTTTCCTGCAGTGCCATTTTTCCGCGAGGGTAGCAAGGGTTGAAATATTCATGTTTTTGTCTCTTTCCCTACAGTCAGATATACCATCACAGCCTCCTGCAGTAGGAGGGCAGATGTCACCTCCTGCCACCTTTTTCATGAAGATTGATGCCTGTTTGCTTCTTTCTTTCTGTGTAACTAAATATCCGCTAAACATTTAGCAGATGTAAAGCTGCACAGTCTACCTGAAGAGGGTGAAGCTTCAGGCAGTGGTGCCAGTGGACAACCTGATAGTGTCAGGCAGAGTGGGATAAATCTCGGAGGTCTCTCTGTCTAATAGCTCTGGGCCTAGTCTCAGTCAACCACCTATTCAGAGGTGAAGAGAGCACTTCCAGAGGATGATTTATCCTGTCCTAATAGGGGCGCTTAAAGCAGTGGGATGAATTGCTGTTTGGTACCATCATTGTGTGGTGACAGAAGACTGTAGGTAGATACACATATATTTTACAATTTCAGCTGGCTGGTGATGTCTGTGTGTGAGAACACTGAGGAAAGGGAGGCTGGTCCTGCTGTGTTTCATTTCTTTTCTGCTACAATTTCTTTCTCCCATTTCTTCTCTGACTTCAGGTGACAATACAGCAGAGATTCGTTACTAAGACAAGATGTCAAATTGCTGCTATTTGATCCAGGTTAAATCTATAGTTTCTTTTAGCTCCACTGGCTCTTCCTACCTATATTCAAAACACCAAGAGAGAACATCTTATCGGCTCAAAACTCAAAGGAAAACACAGCAGCTTTAGGGAGTGAGAACTTTGTGAGATGGGATGGGACCTAAATTAATCCCTGCTGTAAATCCATCATAGTCCTAGACAGATTGGGCTGAGAGCAATGCAGGTGATGAACAGTAGGCAAAGGCATAGTACAGGCTGACTTATTTCTCTGCAAAACCCAGCTTCCATCTTAGTCATTGCTGGTCATGTTATACAGCCCCTATATTTAGTAAAATAGGGACGGATAACAGTAAATTTATTGGTTCTTACTTTTCAAGGTACTCCTTAAATTGTAGGGGCACGGCACTTCCAGCAAACAGCGCTCAGATCAAATTGCAAAGCAAGTTTCCAGAGCTCTCCGCTGGCTTTGATTGCCAGTGTCTTGCGTTACTGCATTTTATCCTGCGACGTCCACCGGATAGTGGGAAGCATCAGCACAGAAATGTTACATGAGTGAGGGGGCAAGGGATGGGTGTAGTTAAAGGACGCGATCTGGGAGACAGGGAATATCCTCTGCTCCCCCTGACCCATTTTAGAGGAAGGAAAACTCAAAAGTGGAGCTCTAATGCTTACGTTGCATGGGAAAAAAAAAACTGAACGCTAACGCCCCAAGCCCCGGTTTGTAAATCTGCGATACCTGTATTTTTGCTACGAGCCAGAGCTTGTGTGTAAAGAGCAGCCCGACTGCCTGAGACAGAGGGTTTGCCTTAACACATTCCTTTGAATGCTACATGACCATTATTACTTCTTCCCCTCTTTGAGAGCAATAATCTGAATTTAAGCAGAGCAGGTATGACACAATAATTATGAATATGATGAATATGACAGCTAATTAAATAAACTATTTGAATTTAGCCTCTACTGCCATTTATCTAGAACTGAAGTCAAAATATAGTCTTTAAAGCATCCAAAATGAATATGCAGTGTACTTTCTGTGTCTGTTTTCATTGTTTGAAAACAATTGATTCTCAGGAAGCAATTACAATGAACCGAACTGCTTGTGTAACAGCCAGGTAAGAAAATGTTCAGGTTATGACGAGCTCCTTCCACATAATAAAGCAGAGTTTATAGGTTATTAATCTCAACCGAAGAAGGCTTTCTTAATCCATCCCCATTGTCCAGACTAGGATTAAAGCATTCTAAATCACTGAACAGCAAAAAAAAATTAAAAATCAGTTCCCATTCCTGGACACTTTGACACCAAAGAGTTGTTATTGATCCAGGAAAGGAAAACAAAAATTATTTAAAGGAAGTGGTTTGTCACAGTTGTAAGAGAACTGCGAGAACTGCTGAATGGCTTATTTCTCCTCTGTATGCTGCTGCTCCTTCCCTGCGCTGGTGGGAAGGACCAAGGAAGCTCAAGCCCTGGCTGTGCTTGCCCCACACCAGGGCAGTATCTCAGAGGACAATTGGAGCAATTTTTAATTCCTCACCTTTTCTGGAGACAGTTGGAGTTTAGGCTACAGAGGATCAAGCCAAATCCAGCACAAACCAGACCTAGTTCCATGTTTTCTTTTCTATTATCCGATCCATCCTACAAGGCCATTCCAGCAGCTTGAAACCACCAGAGAGTATTAGATTCCAGTTTGTCCTGTTTTCCCCTCCCACTGCCACAACCTATTAACACTTAACAGGCCACAAAGCAGTATGTTTTCTTTGGGCAGCCTGTGCAGGGGGAAGGCAGGCAGATGAAGGCACTGCCAGCTCTCCTGGCTCTTCCCAGTCCTGCTCTTGAGGAATGAGGAGGACGTTCCCTGTGGGAATTGGCCCTGCAGTTTCTTTTTTCCAGTCTTCCCTACAAAAAGCCCTTCCTCTTGTGTCTGACGTCCTTTCTGAACACATTGTTGTTGTTGTCCTCCTTCTCAGTTTACCTGGCTGCAGTACAATTAAAAAGATAATTAACGTTTCTCCCACAGGCAGATGAATCCATCCTTGTTGCAAATCCCAGGCAGTTTGTACCTTTTGGGGGCTTTGTTTATTCCCTTTGGCACCCCAGCATGAACTCATCTTTGGGTTACCCATTCACATGATGAACTTGATATATAGTAGCGTGGATAATCGTGTTACTGAATCCAGGGCCAACTACAGGGGAGGACCATTAATAGCTGCCCATGCCGAGACAACATGGCTCCATCCCCTTGCCATGAGTCATTCCAGCTGCTTGAAAATGCTATCTTTGTAGATTCCCCTTTGGTCGGGAAGAGGAGCATGGAGATTGCTCCAGTTCAGCAGTGAAAATCTCTCCCCAATTTGTAGACAAGAGAGCTCTTTCAGGGACATTCTTGAACAAAATACCTAATAGTGCTGCGCATGGCACAAACAGGCTCCAGTTCCCGAGGCCAGTGGATAAAAGACACATATGCTGTCACAGATTAGATATGAAACGAGCATATGTTTCTGCACTGAATCAACTGTAGAATCAGGTTTGCTGGTATATCTGGTCACAGGACGGGTCCCTGGCATATGTACAGGGAGGGGAGTGCGTAGGTAGGCAGAGTCAAAGATTTACCCTGCTTTGGAGCACGGAATCCCAGACAGGGTGGAATGACAGCAATTAGAGATGGAGATTAACGCTGCTAGGTCTGAGAACATAATTTCAGCGGAGTCATTCCTGATTTACAAGAGAAAATGCAGGTCCAGCAGCTCCAAAACCTTGCTGAGGTCTGCTTCATATTTTCTCTTCTGCCATAACTAAAGCGTACAAGACACATACGTACATGCATACATACGCACATACGATTCTAGCACAGCGTTTCAAAAACAGGATGTGTTTTAAATTTCATCTAAGTCGGTTTAAAACCCTACCTTTTGTTTGCCTCGCAGCAGAAGTTAAACCGTGCTTAGTGGTATAGTTTAGTGACGGTTTTTGTAGAGTTAGGTTGATGGTTGGACTAGATGATCTGAAGGGTGCCTTACAGCCTAGGAAATTCTATGATTCTGTGATTTTCTAGATAGTCAAGTATTTATTTATTTATTTATGTGTGTGTTTGTTTGTTTGTTTATTTCCGCAAATAACAGGCTAAAACAAAGTGAGCTTTTCTTCAATGAATTGGTTGCTATTGCCAGTTTGCAAACTTGGGTCATTATTCAAAGTTGGCTTTGGATTAGATTATTCTCACTTTCCATTTCTACTGCACAGATATCTACAGATACCTGTCACACTCCATTGCGAGATGCTGACCGTCCCATAGATAAAAGTTTCAATGTTTCAGACCCTGGTAACTGAAGGTAACCCTGGCTGGACTGGTCCTGTCCTGTCCATTGCTTGCTTTCTCTGCTCCAGTTGCTGCTAAGCAACTAAGGTGCTTCTGGCTACCTACTCATGTAATTCTTTTATTTCTCCTTAATTCCAAGGAACTGATTGCAGTTAAATACAACTCAACATTTGACTGTAAACTCGTAAGAAACAAGGGAAAAGTTGATCTCCTCTGCAGTGAAGGAAGAGCAATGACATTGCATGATGGTGAAAACTCTGAACGTAGTGCCTCTTTTTGTGTGTTTCTGTATGTTTTTGGAAAGTTAGATGTCTGAAATGCAATTGGCCTGATGAACTTCATCCTCTAATAGTTACAGACTGCTTGGTGCAATCTCGGTACTGTTAATAGCTATCTCTGAGAGCATGTGGAGGATGGGGGGAGAAACAACCATGAAAGGACATGCGTGATGCTTAGCTCCAAAAAAGTTGTGAAGGGATAGGTTCTCAGGAAGTGGAGAATCACAGACTAGTCATTTCAGTGCCAGCCCGTGGGAAAGTATTGGAAAAAAATAATTGAACCAAGCATTTGTTCTCACCTAGAGGATAACGAGGAGGAGAATAAGACAGCATTGACTTGTTGAGCGAATTGTGCTCCAGCAGGCAGAGCTCCTGTTCTGGGATACCCAAAACTAAATTCAAAATGAAATGAGGAGTTACAGAAAAATGTAGGATACTTTGTACTTTATATGGTGCTCTTTATGGCACAGAGCAAAGATGATAGTAACATCTGCCTCCAAAACCACAGTGTCCTGTGCTTGATTCCATCTCACTCTGGAGACGTTACAAGGACCTGTTCTTCAAGGCCCTCTGTGAGTCTGGGATGGCTGTATCAAAAATCACCCCTGCCATGTCACAGGGACACCAGCACCCCTCCCAGGCAATGTGTTTCACAGTACCCAGGAATACGTACTGAAGAGCCAGAAATTAAAAAAATAAATAAATAAAAAATTTGGCTAAAACAGTGAGTTTATTCTGAAGTGTTTCCAAATGGCCACACATCTTTGTTTCAGTGGCGAAAATCCCCTTTAAAAATTATTTTATTTGATCAATTAAATGCTACCAATTTCTGGATGCACTAACCACAAATTTGCTAAATTCCTGAGCTAATGAAAGGCTGGCTTGCTTTGACATGAATGGGAGTTTTGTTTGAGTAACAATCAAATAAGGACTTGGCCCAAAGACAGCAAGGAAAACATTTAGATGTTAAATATGTATTCAGAAGACCTTTCTTCAAATCTTTTCTATTACAGCAACAGGATAGTAATTGTGTTTTCTAGAAGGGACAGTTCAGTGAGACGTCCAGCACCTCTCAGGATTTAGCAGAGTGAGCAAGAAACTATGCAAATATTTTAGTTTGGAAATACTTGTAGCTCCTTTTCAAACAATGAAAGCCTCAATTAAAGCCAGATCTCCGTTATTTAAAAATTCCAGGCAGCAACTGAGAGGGAAAGAGAGTGAGCGTGTTTCATTTTTTTCCCCTCACTCGCAAACATAAAGTCCAAGGTATTTGAGAGTCAGGGAAGTTGTGTCTAACATTAAAACTGTGAGAGCTGAGGAGTCTGAAGCTGTGATTCTTATCTTCTAAAGAGTTTTACAGTCATCAATACCTAAAGTAAGCCAAAGTACAAGAAATAGGTGACCTTAATAGATATAACTCTGTATGGGTTCATTGTACCATGAAATTAAATTTTTAATCTAAATTGATGAACAAAAATGCTGGTTTGATCCTCCCCGCACACAACAGTTTAAATGGTTT
Source organism: Larus michahellis (assembly GCF_964199755.1). Lineage (NCBI taxonomy): Eukaryota > Metazoa > Chordata > Aves > Charadriiformes > Laridae > Larus > Larus michahellis. The sequence continues at coordinate 5,145,741 of NC_133912.1, forward strand.
GGTAACTATTTCACTTCCAGAATGTAGCTGCAGAAACAAGATCAGCAGCAGAACAATCCACTTCATGGACCACGGGCCAGAGTGATCCAGAAACGAAAAGCTCTTGGAGACTTTTCTTATGTTTTGTTAAATTGTTGCAAGCAAGGTTTAGGATTACTGGGGAGCTAAAATTATGTTCTTTTACTTCTGGTAATGTGCAAACATAGGGGTTAATCCCAAAGTCACTAAAATCAGTGGTTGCTGACTCTTTTGATGGACTTTAACTGGCTTTGGATGTGGTTCCAGGCTTCTGTCTTTTGCCATCGGTTTTCTGTATAATCACATTCGGCAACATCTTACCTCAGAGCTCATCTCATTTCAGCAGGCTTCCCTTAAAAGTGATGCACTTCCTCCAAGTGTACCTTTAAAATACTCAGTGCCAGGCTGAATTCAAAGCAGATATGTTGTCTAGAAGGAAATTGCGGACTATTTGGCTTATGGCTACTTGATCTCAAGAATGCTGATATAAGTTGTAGAACCTGAAATGAAGCTATTAATAGAGGATGATAATAATAGACTTTATCTTATTTATTTAATTTTTAAAAGCCAACTTCTTTTCCATTTTTTTGAAGTTCATCAATATTAAAAATGCCCCTCAGTCCACGATCTTATTTATGGCTTCTTTTTCCCCTAAAAGTTGCTAACAGAGATTTGACAAATGAAAACAAACAGGAAAAAAAAATCCTCTCTTCGTTAGTATAGAAACCTGAACTTGGATGCGTTGGTCAGCTGAAGCTGTCAGAATGGCTGGAGGAATTATCTGCTATTATCTGCCGAGTAAACACCATCACAAAGTGAAAACTGATGCCATAGCATTTTTTATAATGCAATAGGCATGGCCCTCACTACTGAGTATTGGAGCCAAATGTTCTGCCATGGCCCTATACAATAGCACTCTTTGACAATAGTTCAGTATTTAGTTTGTTATGAAATCCAGTCTATTTTGGGAGGGCCCTATTGTTCCCATTTTATATGTGCTGCAGATTTGTGTCTCGGAAAGCACGGAACTAATTGCAGAAGTTGTCACTGTTGCTGAAAAAGCTGAAGGTTTTGTCCCACTGAGAGTGGGAGAAGTGTCTTTCTGCCAGCTACATTCTGGGAGACACGGAGACAACCTGGTCCTGCAGGGACTGCACAGGCTTTTGGCGATGTCTGTGGGAAGGACCAGTAGTGAGAGCTACCAAGCAAAGCTGATGTTCAGCTTGTCACCTTTTTGTAATACTTTCTAGAAGTACTAATGTCTATCCTGGAGGTATCTCATCTTCTGTGATACTTCTCAGAGAAGTATCTCATTTTAGTACCAGTCCCTGAAGGAGGATATAAACCAGTAAATGTAAATATCCAGCTTTTAGAACTCTTCGTTTCCTGAAATAAGGTGGTTTTGTCCCCATAATGAAGCTGACTTGTTGCTGCCATTAAATAGTATGGGTTGCTCTGCCTGTTCTGCTCTCTAATGGCCTGATTCTACTCTTTTTTCCCCTCACAAAAGACAGGGTGATGCCATTAAAGTTAATAACGTGATGCATACAGAAGCGAGAGGAACGTGAGCTGACTGCGTGTTCTCCTGCCCTCTCTCACGTGCATTGGTTCACTTCTACTCTTATTTTTCACCATGGAAAGTAGGCTCCTTAGTGACAAACAAGTGCAATGCCAAATTGAGTGCTTTTGCAAAAACATCATTATAGATTTGGAGTCTTTGCTTTCATTCACAGTTCCAGAAGCTCACAGCAGAGCTGGGAGCAGTCTGAGGCCTGAGCCTTTCCTAGTTTGCACAAACTGTTGTTTGTGCATCCCCATGCACTCTCACTCAAGTTACTGTAAGTTTGAACAGTCAGCCTTTCTCTGCTGAGATTGATCTGGGTGAATTTAGAGCTATCGAACCTCATTAAATATGTATCGATGTTTGTTGTATGTGTATTTTTTTTCCTTTTTTCCCCCATTTAAAATGATTCCGAGTTTGTGCGTTGAATGCAAATCAGCAAATGAGAGCTGATGAGGACTTTGCAGACAAATAATGTTGGTGCACTGGTTCCTAGTACCTGTTTCATCCTTCCATTTTGGAAGACAGAGTAAGTGACAGGTAGCACAGAGTGGTTTGTTCTCATAGTGACAGTAACTTCTGAAGGACTGTGCCCTCCCCTGGCAGCACCCTGTAGGCATTAATGGAAATTAGGGACACGTACTGAGGAGAGTGGAGGTGGAGCATACGGAAAGAAATATTTGTTATAAAATGTTTATGTCTAAACTCAGTACAGGTGAAAGGAGCTGGACTGACAGCTCATGGGAAGCACAATATGTTCCCACATGCAACCCAGCGTGATAGCAGCAGAATACAGGAGGAAACTTCCCCTGGCTCGTCTGCTTATTTCCAGCAGTGATGATGGGGTACGATGCATTTGAAGTTCTGTGTTTTAGCTTACTCATGGGGTCTGAGCACGACTGCTAAGTGATTGCAGGGATGACAGCGGTTTGATGCTCCTGTGTTGACATGTATGTGTTTGCACATGTGGTCCACCTTTGTTCTCTGGTAAGGGACTCTATCTTGAAAAGAAATGGTTAGTGCTCATCGTGGGCCAGATGCTTACCTGGTATGAATTGGGGATGTTCTGCTGGAGTAAAACTGAGCTGTGCTAGTTTGTGCTGGCTGAGAATCAAGCCCAGAGAAATATATGTATGTGTTTTATCTATTTTGTAAAATTGTACAAGAAATGGCTTGCTTTGGAAGTTCACCAGCCTTCCCATTATGCATTTGGATTGCTTACATGTGCCAAAGCATTTCTAGATGAAGGGCCATGCAGCCATCTTCCAGAGAACGTTCATATCGTCTATTGATTTGAATGGTGTAGCCCCAGTTATTTAAAATATAGCTGCAATCTGCAACATAAGAGCATTTTATGTCCAGCGTGAGCACTTTACCCTGAAAGTCAAGTCTTTTTCTTTTCTCCCTTAGGCCCCCCAACACAGCATGTAAAACCCAAGAAGACATAGCCTGCAGAGCCCCCGCCTTATATCTAATCATGGGAACTATTGCTTAGTATTGATATTGCCTTATTAAAGCAATTAGCCAAGCATTTCAGAAGCTTGTTAATGTTTCTAGAGTGACTTCTAATGAGGAATAATGATAACAAGCATGGAAGGTCTCTGGTGAACTTTAGATAATGATGTAAATCTGAGAAAGGTCAATGGTATTTGTGGATTCAATGATGGCCATTCCATTTCCGTTCACTACCTAGTTCAGCTTTTATTTTCTCTTCCCAGGCCATTTACATCTGCAAGAACATGTTCCTTATCCAATCTGGAGCCCTACCACTTGGTTCACAGATTGACTTAGCTTGGAAGTAAATGATGCTGAGCCTTGGCACTCCTTGTAATGAGTCTAGACAACAACGAATCAATTAACAGAAGGAAGGCAGATACAACAGGAGGCACTACACAATGACAATGTTTTGCATTTACATAGCAAAGCATTTCTCCAGAAGATCCAAAAATGGGGGCCTGGACATCACAAGGAGCATTGTGTGGCTGTGGAAAGGATAATGCCAGGGGGAGTCAGATCAAACAGAAGGACACAGAAGTGTCCTACAGGGAAGCAAGAAATGGAGCTCCTGTGCCAGAACTGGACTGTAAAGTTCAGGTATGACAGCAAGGTCCAGAGATGTAGGAACTGTTTGTATTGGTATTAAATAGGCAATTGCTGGCCTAGAAATATCACCAATGTGTCTGTGCTGGCAGATTTGTGGTTTATCCGTGTCCCTGGTCAGGGACTGTGGCTCTCATCCACAGCCCACAGAAGTCAGCGCAGCACTGACATTGCATAGGAGCGCAAAGCAGGCATTCCAAGGGGGTACGGAATTCTGGAAGGGAGCTTGGGAAGGCTGCGGGGGTCAGACTGGCCACTGCTTCAGTGCAGGCTGTCACATGAGGTTCTGGCTAAAGGTCTCATGCTGTCCTTTAAGGAGGCAGATGTGAAGGCAGGGGTGTAGCAAGAGGAGAAGGGTATTTCCACCCTTACACAAAGTCATTACAGGAATTGGTGCTGTATGTAATTCTGATACCAACATTGTTTTTTATAAAGAGCCACAGAAGTAGTTTGAGGGGTAAAGGCAGTGTCTCTCAGTGATAGACTGAAAGAACTGTCTATTTAGGAAAAAGGATAGAGAGAGATGACTTGATTGCTCGATGCTGGCACTCCACTGGTACATTCATGAGAAGAAAATGCTAGATACCGAAAGGCCATTTAATCTACTAGAGATAAGCATAAAAGCCTGTTACTAAGCTAGGCAAATTCATGAAGCGCACATTTTTTTATTTTTTTATTTTTAATTATTATTTTTTTTTAGTGACGGCGATCAGCCAGAGGAAGAAACTCATTGGTAGGGCAATAAACTGCCTCTTGCAATTGGTCGGGGACTTGAGAGCACCATCAGGTTTTAATGGCCTCACCTGTGGCCACCTTCCACGCAGCCTGCTGCCCATTGTCCACACCGCGCTCTCTAAGCTCAGACGCGGGCCCACCAAATTCACCTAAGCTTTGCTGTGGGCGGGCGTCCTGCTGTTCCTGACCTGTGAACTGGTCATCTCAGGGTGACCCCTGGACCTTCTGCATCACCTCTTCTTCACTAGATGGCCACTGGTGCACGAGCTGCGTCCTTGCTGGTGAGGCTGCCTTTACTCCTGTCTGTGCCTTAGTTTACCTGTCTGTTCTGCAGACCCCGTTTGGCTTGTATTACTGACCTGATAGGTGCTGTTCTGGGGATTAATAATTTACAAATGGGATTTGTAAATCTGGGCGGACTCTACAGAGCTGGGAGGGTTGTTCCAGGCTTGTACAGAAATCAAAGGAGGAAGAAGGTAATTGTAAATCATTTTCAGGAAGTAGTTTTATGCCTTTGGTGGAAAGAAATGTATAAGGGAAACGTATTAAACAGAATGCCTTCCATTCACACACTCTTTACTAATATTTTGAGTCTGTAGATCACCTTTTGATTATTAGTGCAAATATTTCCTCTTTGTTTATTATTCTGCGCCTCTTTAAGGTTGAAAAGGAAGGGAACCAGGAATGGCTGGTGAGAGGGGCAGATGGGAATTATTAAATAAGTAAATAAAAGGCCAGCCATGACATTAATCACTCCAGTCCCGGCTCTGTAAAGATCCCCATGCTGGTGAACCCCTCTCCCCGAGCACAAAGTCACTGGAGTGGAGAGGGCCCGTGCCTGGATGTGTTTGCCCTCAGGTTGGAGCTCCTGCAGGACTGGGACCGGGCTCTTCATATGCATCTCGCCCCCCTGTGTCTGTCCCTGCTTTTTAGGCTGTAAGCTCCTGTGGGTTTGGGTAGCACAGAGCACGATAGGCGAGCCGACTGGGTTTCGTAAGAATTTATAACTGCAGTGAGAGAGAGAGAACGCTGTTTTGGGAAATAATCAGTATTATTGTGCGCTCGAGCTGAGAGAGGCCAGGCCACCAAGGCTCTCTGTAGAAATGAGAAAGTTCATGAGCTTGAGAGACAAGAAAGCTTGGAGGGGGAGATGCTGAAATTAAGTGACTTGCCCAAGGTTACGTGCTTGGTCAAGACGGGATAAACCACTTGCTCAAGGCCAGCCTGAGGGAGCCCTGCTCCTTGGGCTACCACACTTTTCCAGGTATATAATTTTCAGTGATAAGCTTCTTCCCCAGGAGCCTCCACCAGTCCTGTCTTCATTTGAAACTTCTTTCTTGGCTTATTAATTTGAATTTATCACAGCCAGGGTTTGATTGAATATCTGCGCTATTTATCCTTTACAACTTCTACACTTCAGTTCTTATTTAAAAGAACCACCCCCCCCACCCCAACACTAAATAGCTTTGCCATAGAGCATCCCTTGTCTTCTCCCTAAGTTTCTCTCTGAAGAATGTGCGAAGAATAAGAGTTGCTTCATGGTTTGGATGAAATTATGTATCTTTATTAGGTTTCTGTTCTCAGGAAACAATTTATTAGACACAAGAATGTTATGTTATACTACCTCCTCCTTTTTGCCTGGGAATTTACAGTTCACACACTGCACCAGCACATAAATCCGGTTTTATTTCTCAATTTATTCACCTGGAACTAAGTGGATTAAATCTTTTTTTAAAGGAGACCAGCACTGCATTTTCAAATAGAAGCACTGCAAATAATCATGATTGTTAGGCAGACAAATTAGAGGTGGCTGTGGACATGCAGTTGCTTTCTATGCAAACTTTTATGCTTGCCGAGTTTAAATGGTGATTTTTTTTTTTCCTGTGCAAAATTTACCTTTAATGACCTTCTTTCCCCTTAATAAACCAGGATTGATTAGAATTTGGCTTTAAGAGATGAAAGGACTCTGCAATTATCTACTTGTATATGCCCTTCAGTAAACTACCTTGTCTCCCCCTTTCTACCTCCCCTTCTTAAGAAGACTTTCCCAGGTCCCTCTTGGCTGCGGTTGAACGATGTTGGCTCATGTCCATGCTGCAACAAAGACCTGGCATTCCAGCTGTCTGCTTCTAATCTCCAGTGTCAGCTCTTGTTAATGTTTCAGCATGAAATCAGAGGGGGCAAAGCTGCATGGAATATTAAAACCATGATCAGAATTCCACTGAAATGCTGATAGTCTGCAAGCACCATTAGGAGGGCCGTCAAATCACTGTCTCGCATTAAATAAAAAGAAAAGATTTCTATCGCTGGGGCGCACGGGAAGTACAATCAGTGAATCACTGAACTAAATTAGCATTTTTTCAATTGGAGATCGAAGTTGATTTATTGTTCTACACAACATTAATGTAACTATGTGCTTGACCTGTTAAGGCAGCTAATTTTTCATTTAAATGGGTTCTTTCTGTATGCAAAAAGGTTGTAATCATATTTCAACTTTGCAAAGTGATCAGGAAAGTACTGGACTGTTTCAAAATTGTCTTAAGGAGTCTCTGTTCCCCCCCTCCCTCTTCCCTTCCCCCCCTCCCTTATGCCTAGTGGTCAAGGGCAAGCAGTTAAAAAAAAAAAAAAGCTGTCTCAAGTAATAAGCTTAATTGTCATTTGACTTGAAGTATTTTACACCACTTTGACCATGTAGAAAAGCATTTGAGTGGGTATAAATTTCACACCCCCAAGCCCTGCAAAGGGAGCTTAGTGTACAAGGAGGATCGGTCCCATTAGTAATTTCAGGCTTTGCAAAAAAGGGTGTTTTTGTTATTCTTCCGCATTTATTTTTCTCACTGTAAACAGTTGCTGGATCTGACCATAGACATCTTGTATTTTCCGTAGGTTGGGGGGGGGGGGGAGAAAAGTCTCTGAGTTCAGTGGCAGCAGACTGAATTAAAGACTGAGAAATGTAGGCCGATACAAAACTCATTACAGAATGAGCAGTGCAGAATTTCCTGCTGGTTTTAATAGACTTTGCAAGGTACTATACATGTAGAATAAGAGTTGTAGCTTTCCAGTGAAGTTTGTTTTGCAAATGAACATGATGACTTAATGGAAGTGAAGCTGCCTGTGAGAAAGTGCTGCTGACGAGTCTGAAAAAAAGCATAGCTGTCCAAGAGGAAGTCTACTTTTCTGATCTGAAAGGCCACTCCGTTTTGCAAATATAAATTATAGTTTGAAAAGAGAGGAATGGGTTTCTAAAAGGCAGAAATCCAATCTGTGTGCGAAACCTGCTGAGGTTGTCCCTTTCTTCTTGGTTCAGGAGGGCGAGGAGGTGGAGATTTGCAATCTCCACCGCTGGCAGGATGGGAACCCATTTCCCATCTGACTCCAGCATGTTTCCTGTTAAATGCGTCTGCTTTCAACCCGGTCATTTCCAACTGTTGCTGCCTCTTAGTCCAGCATCTCAATCTGGGAAAAACTTTTGTACAAATTGACATTCTCCAGATGACAATATAGAGCACCCCGGTGCCTCCTCCCTAGCAAAGTGAAGATAATATACATTTCCAATTAGTGGTACACATTCTAGTCATGTTCTCTTTTTACTCCCTAACTATCTTTGTTTTGCTAAAAAGCTGTTCGGTCATTAATGAAATCCTGCAGTTCTGCTAATCCGAGATACAATGCAGCTTTTCTCTAGCAAGCTATCCCTGACATAAAACTACAGTTACCCAAGCTCCCCACCACATTAAGATTCGTTGTCATTTGCCTTTCATTACATACCTGATGTAGCACAGTAGCAGTCAAATGTCCTTGGCAGGCAAAGCAAAGTATTTAATTGTATTAGTTTCCGCTTGCTCCGCCTTAGAAACATTTTTTTTTTCCTTCGGAGGGAAAAAAAAAAAAAAGAAAAAATACTGTAGCATGGAAACTTATACTTTCTGGTTGGACGTAAATGCAATTATACTTAAATTCTCAAAGCAATCTTGCAAGCCCCCCCTTCCCCAGCAACACTGTATTGCCAGTGCCATATGAAATGCCTCTCCGTAGAGGCGAACAATGAGGCATTCATCAAAGGGAACTAGTGATTAGATGTTTTTCATTTTCAGAACTTTAAGAGATAAATAGGGCCCCTGTTCCTTCATTTGATGTACAGTACTGTTGGGATTCAATTAATCTCTTCTGATAAATACTGAATTTCTGCAATATTATTTCGGAAGAAAGAGTGTCACACAGAATGTTGACTTCAATTCCTCAGAATACGGGTGCTGGCTTTCAATAAAGAAATATATTAAAGAAGGCTTGGATGACCATGGGGCCTGGAACAGGGCTGTGAAGCTGTACAGCTTTTCCACTGAACAGCCTTGTTTTTTCCCCAGTGTTTCCCTTCAAAAAAGGACACTGGGTGGAATAAAGAGCAAAACGTTAAAACTCTAGCTTATGTTTTAGGAGATCTGAATTCTGGCCCTGGCTTTTCTGTGGAATTATTGAGCCTCTTGGTGAGTTTGTGCCTGATTCTGTTAAAGGAAGTTAATAATCTTTTTCTTTGTCAAGATGTTTGGGGTAGGTGTTGTTTTGTTTCTTTTTTTTAAATCTCTTGAAATGCTCAAGTACTACGGGGTTAAGCAGTGCAGGGATCTCCATAGATACAAGCAATACGTGTAATTTCTACGGCCTTCATTTCAATATGCAGAATTGCAGCCAAAGGGAGCTACCACTGGCTGGCTGCTCTACGGCCTATGAAAGATGAGTTGCTGCTTTCAGCCCTGAAAGCACAGGCTCTAGATTGTGTGTCTGTGTTCCAAAAGCTGTCCCTGCAATTGATAATAATTTACCCGTCTATTCCCATTGACAATTTTATTAATAAGATCAATGGCTGAACAGGCCTCAAACACAGAACGTGCATCTTGTCATTGCTGGGGCAGATGAGGAATATTGATGGAGCAGGGCGGTGCAGGTTTGTGTTGGTGCTGCTCCACGGTGATTATCGGTGGGTGGACCAAGAAAATAGGTCAGCTTTGATCAATAGGCCTGCTTTCACGAGTACTGAATCTACTTCTATAAATGGACCGGCTCAATTAAAAAAAATAAATAAATGAGGTAACTATCAGGCCCAATTTGAACTTAATCTAAAGAAGGAATAACTGCGCTTCTAGCAGCAATGCTGAAGTTGTGCGAGTGCTGTTTGGAAGCTCTGCGAAGGTGATGCACACCAGAGAGGCTCCCGATGGATGTCACGGGGTACTCGGGTGGATATTTTTAACTCCCTGTCCGTACCACCCTGAAGAGCCGAGACCCTCAGCTGGGGTGGTTTACACCGTTAAAGCACAATCCCAAAGTTGTAATATTGTGCACACACTTTAATGAATCTGGCTTAAATTGCCACAACCCCTTTTGGGTCCATTTGTGGTTTTTATCATGATCACATTTCACTGCTAGAATTTATAATCTGTCTTTCCTTTTGATTATTCTGCACTAAAACTACTTTGTATGTTTTGCCATAGCCATTTATTTAGAGTAGCACACGCTGCATCGCTAAGTCGAAAGACTTAACAAATGGTGTTCATTAAGGGTTTCATCCTCCTCCCATTTACCTCTTTGGCAAATCTGCCACTGGTTTTACTAGAGCAGAATCAGATACCGATGAAATACGAGTTTACCACTGAGACAAGATAGGGATTTATAGTCAAATGCTGCAGTTTCCAGAGCACCATGGAAATATCAAGGTTCAAGTGGCAGCTCTACCTATGAAACGAGAAGCGTTTTTGGCACAAATCTTCATCTTTGTATTTTAAAGATGCAACAGCTCCTTTGTAGTCTTCAGGATTGATGTTAGGCTTGTTGAGGTCAATAGGAATCTTTCAAATGATTTCAGGGGCTTTGGATCAAGTCTAAAGCCAAACTGCTCATAAAAAGTCAAGAACTAGACATAGATTTGGGGAGGGACAAGGAGGTCATTCGGTTAAAAAAGTGGATTTTCTGAATTTCTGCTGGTTTTATCAGGTGCTTTCTGAATGCAGCTCAGCTTGTATTATCTGCAAGATTTTATGTCACTGCAGTATCTCAAGCTGCACTGATAACGGGATCTCACAATGTATTCTTAACACAAAACATGTAGAGAGTTTTGGAAGGTTTAGTCTCTGGATTAACTGAGTGGAAAATGTCTTTCATTGTAGCTACAGATGGCCCACAACACAGGGGAGGAATCTGGAGAAAAAATCAGAACCTCTTTGTCTTTGCAACTTCATTAGGTTTTCTGACACTCTGAATAAGATTGCTCATAAAAATGAGAGAAGGGGTGGAGAATTATTATTTTTTTCGTATTTCATCATTCTTTTTCATCTTCTTACTGTTTTCTCAAAAAGACGACATTTCTCATTTAACAAAAATATGAATGTAGGGGAAAAAAAATTCAAACCTTGTGTATATTTTACTCTATAGGAGGGGCTAATACTTGAAGGAAATCTAGCAAGCCACCTTGCACAGAACATGAAAAGGTTATAAACCTTTGAAAATTTGAAATTGAATTTCAAGCAATAGGAAGTAACAATTTGATGATATTTGATTTCTGATTTCTTTTGTTTTTCTCCATGATGTTTCTCACCATAAGGAGTTCGATTCCTGATGTGCAGTAGTGAGATTGCTAAATATCTGGTGTCATGGGAATTCATGCTCCCCTCTGACGAGTCATGCTTCATTATGACTATCATCAAAATCAAAATAGCAACATTTTTGCTGACTGTATTGCTAATCCAATGGAGACTGGAGAGAGAAGTGGGTGGGTGGGCGGGCAGAGAGAAAGCATAGCAGTGATAATGTCACTTAGTAGGGAACAGGATATCTTCCTGTATAAGACTGAGTTATCAAATTAAAGCCTAGTGCCATGATCAAGAAACTCAATTCTCTGCATGATATAATTGCCAGCCTGGGCCAAATTTATCCTTGATAGACAGCCATCTGTGTGTATAATTCTGTCCATGTTGAAGTGCGACCCTTGATACTATCGGGATCACCACCACTATGTATGTAAACACCATTCTTGGGTCTTGGGAATAATATTACTAAGATGTCTAGGGTGATTTTCATTTAATTTCTCAAGCCGTTACAGTAAAAGGGTCATATCTCCATGACAGAATACTTACCGGTGAGAAGACACTCTGCTTTTTGGGAAATGAAAAACTAGACCAGGCAGCAACTGCAAAGGAAATCTGTAGCCTGTATTTGTAGCACATTAATAACTTGGCTAGTGACCTTTCTGAAGACAAGAAACGAGTAGAATTGATTGTCCTACCCAGGAGTTGTGCAGAACTATAGATCAGTTATTTTCACACCAATCTTTGTTGTGGTCACACCTTTGGCCGGCCAGTGGAAATCAGTGTGGGTATAGTTTAGTCTGGTTAAATCCAAATATAGGTGAGTAACTAGAACAATGCCTTGGTATGGCTGCCAAAGGTAGAGCAGCTGGTGGCCATGCTTGAGCTTCTACATTACAGAGTTTCTCCTAAAGACAAGGTAAAATTCTCTCATTTTTTTTGAAAGCTGCAGAATCTCCCTTTTCTAGACTATATATACATATGTACGTACACAATTGATTTTTCATTATGATCTAAGAGGAGGATGGTAATTTAGGTCCCCAGAAGTTTTTAGTATTTTGGTGATTTCATACTTTATTAGGGAATAAATATCCCAGAGTCTAGTGTCCTCCCTTATTTGGGGTTAATCCCAAGGGCAGCTCTGTGGTTTACTGCTTTGAAAACCCAGAGGTCCCAGATCTAAGGCAATGTGCTGGGTCAGCTTTACTGGTGGGTTTCTTCAGCCTGAGAGTCTGAGATTTTAGTGGCTCTCCTGGGTTCCCTGGGTTATGTCACATTTCCAGAAAAAAACCCACCCTCCCTGGAAAACCCTTGGATTTTTGCAAGCTAGCAGTTTTCACAAAACTCTGATTTTCTTGACAACACCTATCTTTCCTAGTAAATACCTGCCTCTCCTGTGACTTATCATTCCCTGAAGACAAATGGGACAAAGAAAGGCTGCATGATTTGCTGCAGGCCAAGGAAGAGATAGAGGAAGCGCAATGCTTCCGATTTCTCCCTCACACAACGGCAGCGATGTCCTGTAAATTCTAAGGTAGTGATGGATCCTCCAGACCCACGTCAGACCTGCCTGTTTGTCTGTGTGCATGAAAATTGTTGCAAAACGCTCTCTTTTCTTGAGAATCCAACCAGATGATAACGTCCGTGACTTTACATCAGTCATTAGATAGTGTCACTTGCTCTAAATTTCCCTTAAAATATTGCTTTACCTATGCAGTACTATAAACTTCTGTTGCAGCAGGGTAACCAAGAAGGTTAATTTAGGTAGCAAACAACTGGCCTGAAACCTAGTAGGTAATTTGCAAGTTGGGTTTCCTGTGTGAGGGCAGGTAATTTTCTGGTAGCCAGGAGTGGGGTGGACAGTCTGCTTCCTGCGTGTATCCAGGAGTAATATACAGAATCCATTAGAGAGATGCCTAATCATCTTAACCTGTCAGATCCAAACCACCCTCTTTTAAGAGCCAATTTGTTTTCCTGCCAGATCGATGTTCTTATCTGTAATTGCACAGGCCATGAATGGCAACCAATAACCAGTTAATATTCAGTTCCATTCCATGGCAGGGTGGGGAGCAGGGAAATGTCTTAATTTAAACATTTATTGTACAACTGTGAAAATGTCCTAAGTGAAACTAATTGAGGCTCAGGGAGAATAACTTATAAATCACCTTGTCTGGCTTGCATAAAATGATATAAGGATATGCCGAAGCTTTATCGTGGTGCTGTGTAGAGCTGAAGAAAGCTTTAACCCTAAGGTTACTGCTGTTATTCTGGCTCCAAGATGGAAGAAATCTGACTCCTACAGGTTATGTGATAAAGGGAGGCCTGATCTAATAATAATCCACAAATTTTTACTGTTACTTTGCACTTCTCCAAAAGCTCTCTGCAATGGATTGTGCTAGACAATTTGAATGTAGTGTTAATACTGTCAGCCATTCATCCCTTATACTTCAGCAGCACTTTAAAGAGGGGTAATAATCCCGTCAGACTGTGCTTTTCACGGTACAAATATCACCAGAAAATGGAAAAACAACCCTGGTGACGTTAGCAGAATAGGATATAAACAGTACTGGCTAAAATACAAGATGGAAATTAGGCAGGCTAATGGGGAATTTGAAGAACACATAAAGACGCAAACAACTTGCAGAGGATTTATTGATTTGCTAGAAACAGTGGGACTGCAAAGGAAATACTTGTTACACTTGAGGAAGGTTAGAAGAACACTTAAGGAAAATAACAATATTGCAGACAAATAAAAGCCATACCTACCCATTAACTCTTATGAGAGTGGATAGGAGGGGAAGGCGCAATGCAGTGACAGAGAAGGAAGTCCTGAGACAGGGATGGAGGTTTGAGATGGACGGTATCTTTTAGTTTGCCTCTGTGCAGTGTTCAACACTGCAGAGGCCTGGTTTATGGCTCCTATCTGCTGCTGTAATACGAACAGTAAAAGAGCAAGAAGTTACAAGGACCAAAAAAGCGCGTACCTGTGATTTGTGAAAGACATGTCTGAGCTATTGAAAAAAGTGATAATCCTGCTCAAATCAGCTGCTCTATAGGAAGCCTGCAAAGGCTGCCTCTTTGGAAATGTTCATCCTGCATATTACAAATCAGCAAGGCTTAATTAAGTGCTGGGCAGGCTGAATGAAGAGATTATTTAAAATAGAATTCGGTAACAAGTACTTGATATGATACAGATGAACCAATGCAACTCCTGTAAAGGAAATTCACGTCTCTGTAACAGATGCTTGGGAACAGGTCAACAAACTAGTGAATAAAGGAGAACTGGTTGACATAATTTGTATAGACATGCAGAAAGTCCCTAACAAGGGGCTACTAAGAAGCCAAGTACCCAAGGGCTGATTGGTAAAGCACCACCGTGGATTAGATGTGAGTAAAAAGCCCCCCCCAAACCTGCACCCCAAGATGGGAAGTAAATGGTCCATTTTTAACGTGGTAAAAAATTCAGTGCTGTGCCAAGGGTTTTGTAGTTGCTTAAATATATTTACCGTTGAGTTGTGTAAGTGAAAAGTAAGGCAGGAAAAGCTGATTTGAGCTAAGCTGGAGGTGGCTGAATGGTTTTAATGGAACCCTACACAGTAAAAGGGAAACTTGAGGGGCAGGGTGGAAATTCCTGGCTGACAACTCCAAGGGACTCTTCAAAAGAATATTTGGACGGCCCATATCTATCTAAGTTATCACTGAAGGGAAAAAAAAAGAGGTCTGTAACTGAACAGTTCAATGGTATCACTGTTCAGTCTACAGCAGTGGCTAAGAAAAACACCGGTGAAGTGGTAGGAAAAAACCCAACTAGTATGGAACATGATATTGAAAATATAAAGATATTTTATCAGTGTCCCATGACTATTGGTCACTCCTACGCAAGTAGGATACAGAATAAATAGAAACAGCTGGGAGACGGACAACAGGCATAATTAGACGCCTGCAAAAGTTCTCAAAAGAATAATTTCTTCAAAGAGATTGTTCAGATGAGAGAACATAGAAGTAAATAATAAAAGGAGCAGAGAAGGTGAATTGCAGTACATTGAAAACGGTTAAAAAGAACTGGGTTTTGTACAGTTTACAAAAACCTGTGGAGTTCTTTGTCTCTTGACATGGCTGAGGCCAGGAATCTGGTGGGATTGAAAAATTCATTGAACATTTGTACAGTGAATGGAAACATCTGCAGTAAAATGGGTGGGATGCTATTCTTAGAAAAGAACCAGCACCAACCCTCCTACTTTGGGGCATAGTTTAAATAGCGACTGTGGAAAGGATCGCGAAGAAACTTCCTCATTAAGGTTTTCTGTTGTCGTCCAGGAGGGGATATGTACTTTCTTCTGAAAAATTTGATTATCAATGTTAGATTGCTGTAACAGGTTAGCCATTGGTCTAAATAAATGTGGCAACACGTAGTTTTTATTATGCATACTGTCACATCGTCCAAATTTTTGTGAAGGGAAGGGTAGTTTTAGAGCAAATTGAAATTTCTCCTAGTTGCAATATGGGATCATCAGTGCACATCTGTATACAAATGCTTAAGGCAGTAACTGAACAAGTTTATAACACTCAATTAAAATTTATTGCAGAGGTATATTTAAGTGCTAGCAATAAATGACAGACTGAGGGAGATTATTTGTGGTTATTCTTAATAGGGGGGATGAGACCCTTGCACGATTCTCAAATTATTTGCCCAATAATGGGAAAGGACTGAAAATAATGATGAATTTTGATTTATGATTTTTTTTTTTTTTTGAATGAAGCAGACAAGTAGCATTTGTCCAGTCCGAGAAGCAGCCCATCCTCAGCTGAGGTGGAGGGCAGAGTGAGAGAGGAGGTGCCCTGGAGGTGCAGGGAATGCCCGTGGGGCTCAGTGCTGGCGGGTCCCGTTGCAGGGGCCGGGGGCTACCTGCAGTGCTAGCCCTGGCCACCTCCCCAGCAGCCCCTCGACCCCGCAGGGTGCCTCCTCCCAGGGCAGGGGCCCAGCCCAGATTTGCTCAGCACCCCCCGGATCGCTTCACAAAAGCGTCAAAGAAACCTGGGGAGTCCAAAATTCAAGAGCCAAAAATTCATTCCTAGGAAAGAAAAGAAACCAGAACAAAACAGCAAAGCCCCAAACCAGGATTTTAAGATGAGCTGAAACTTGGTGACACAGGCAGTAAATTTGACAGCTTCTTGCCACCTCCCCTGGCGTGATTTGCTTTGAACGTTTTGATATAAACAGTGCTAAAACGTACTCAGGTAGGGCATTTATGGCCAAGGTTTGCAACTTTCCTACAAATTACTGCCACAGAACAGGACCTTTCCCTACTGCAGGACTGTTATTAACTCACTGAAAGATGTACATGCAGGGAAGCAGAATCAGATCTCTAAATAAAAAGCAGAAACAAAGCACAGAAAGAAAGAAAAGCATCATATTAGAACAGAAAATATATTGGCAAAATAGTTTTGCTCTATTCTTCAATGCAAGTAAAAAGGATTGGGATAAAATACGCGTGTGCGTGTGTGTAGAGATATATATAGCTGCACAGGGAAATTTTTTTTTCTGTTTTGAAATCTAGATCAGCGCAACAGGAAAATAAAATGCTGAGCCACCACACAAACCTCTTGTCTGTCTTTTCTGTGTCAACTCTTACTCGCAGAGAACAGCATTTCGTTTCCTAGTGTTGAGGCAGCAGCAACTAAAGTGAATGTTCGTATGTGTGGTGAGGCATTTGTCCCTGGAAAAATAACATCTCTCCTTCTATTAACGTTTTAATTAATCCCTTTTAGTTATGAAATGTAACTTTACATTACATAAAAAAAAATTACATGCAGTCTCTTAATCTGCTAATCCTTTCTCCAGACAAGCTGGTTCTTTTTAAATCAACTGCCATTTTATCAACCCAATGGAGCAGAGATCCGGACTCAACTCTATTCAACAATACATTCTTTTCATGAGAGACTGGCCTAGCTAATATGACACCACAAAGGGCTTGAGGAATTCCAAATACCCAGCTCTTTGGATTAAAAGCATAATAATCCCATGCAGTTTTTTGTTCAGAATTGATAGAATGGTTGTATAGTGAGTCACACTTGTTTGAACTTATCAAAGTAACAATATATCAAGCATTTCGTAGGATGATATTTTATTTTCTCAGGTTGATTCAACTTCTTTCAAGTCTTTTTTTTTTTTTTAAGTGTGTATTTATGACTGTCAAATGCCCCTGCAGTTAAACAATTAAAACATATAATTAAGCACAGAATCTGATAGCTTTTGTTTTATGACTAGACTTCTATACAGTTTTTATATAGACATAAGCATTGTTTTTACCAAAACAGTAACAAGCGGCGCAGCATGCTTTTTACAGCGTAAAAGTAATTTATACCGCTGCGACTCTTCCCCCTACCCATAGGCATGCCTTTACTCGATTTCCAGCCTGTATCGTGGAGCCAAAGCGGGACAGCTTTTGTGTGTCAACAAGCCCGTTGGGAGACAGAAAACAAGGCTGTTAGAATTAGCGGCCCAGTAGCCTTAATAAAATTGTGTTTGGAAAGAAGGAGGGGATGGAGGAGCGGAGCTGGAGCTGCCTGCCCCTCCCCGGACCCCCCGTCCACCACAGGAAGGGACCGGGCTCCTGCAATGGTGGTTTTCTGCCAGGCAGGGTGGTGTTTTCTTCTGCCATTAACGCTACCCTGAATTCAACTGATGTGAGTTTAGCCCACATGCCTCACTGTATTCCCTCCCAGTTTGCACTGGATTAAGCAAGAGGAGACCGAGGCCCTACGTTTTCTTTCGGATAGGTTTTATAAGCTTGTTTAAAAAGCTATCAGTTGCAGTCATAACCAGATAGCCTCTTAAAAGTGAACCGAGATATTAATGACCGTGTTGCAGCTCTTGTTAGAGGAATGGGTGTTTTTACTGCTAAGGTGTTTTCTGCTAGCATCAATAGGGCTGGCAGCAAATTTCATGCCTGTGAGGTAGGAGTTAACGGGCTGGAGCGCTGTGTAAGGACCCGCACTTCAGCGACCATGGGAAGAGTGCATTGCGACTGGAAATACTTGACGGGCTCCAACAGAGCAGCCTTACGAACGGGGCTCCTTGGCTGTCGCTGTCTCTGCAGGCTTCCAGGAGAGCAAGAAACAGGTCTATCCTTTACGCTGAGCAGCACAGGACACTCGGCAATAGCTTTTCACTCCGCTTATGGCCACGTCCATGAATCAGGATCCCTGATTCAACATCTTCCCGGAGCAGGAGTGTGGGAGAACATCTTATTCTTGTCACAGGGCAGCCACAATTCCCTATTATGAATAAAAACATACAGAACTTGTCTGGCCAGTGGGGCTGAGCTGGCGAAGTGCTGACTAGAGCATGGCAAAATCAGCCGGAGGGCCTCTGGGGATGCTCATTCACTTGCTGGCCTCCACGTTTTCTGTAAAGACCCAGGACTGAAAGAACCCTCCCGTGCTGTTGCCATCTCATCCCTGCACTGCTCAAGGAGCAGAAATTTCTTGTGGCTGGACTGGCGAGTCCTTAGTCATGTCCCCGCAGAGAACACAGAACTTCCTTTATTTTATTTATGTTTTTGTTTTCATTGTCACAACTCTTCCCTTGAGTTCCCACCCCTCCTACTCCATATGGCATCTCACAAGGGAACAATAGAGAGCTCTTCAGGGGTTTGTACTATAACTCTTCAGAAGCAAAGTATTCTCCAAGGAGCTGGTTGAATTTTTCATCCCAATTATTTCAATATTTCTACTGAATTTCAAAACTAAATACATTCACGGAAGAACTGGCAGTGTTCGAGTGAATATTTTTCATTTTACTTTCGACCAACTGCGGAGCTAACCAGAACATTTTGAAATTTGACTCCCTTGCCAATGCCTGCTATAAAGAAGGGAAATTTGGGAAGGGTGGTGGCAGAAATGTTCGCTAATTTCCCTGTTTCTTCTCTTTTCAGTTTGAGGCCTGACCCCAAAACCAGTGAGCCGCCTCCTCAGGCTAGAGGAATAAAAGTGTTAATGAGGAAGCAAATAGAGTTTAAAACTTCAATTCGTACAGACACGGAAAAAAAGCAAGAACAGTCGCAATTTTTCAGGCCAGATTAGTACGTTTTTCTTTTGCCAAGTTAGTATTGTTTGCATGCCTCCTTGAAGGAGGGCTAGGTCCTTCCATACTCTGCCGGTGCCCCTTTAAACAAACACCTCATAACACTATAGCTATAAATAGCACCGAGGTGGAAATGGCTGGATATGTTTCTATGCCCTCCTTTGTATTCACATTTTTCAAACGTACAAACCTTCTGCCCCTCTCCTCCACAATATGTGGTTATATATAGAATATTTATAATAGTCCTATTTCTAAGCAATTTTCACCACTGACACACAGCAGGAAGAAATTGAGAAATTGCTGGTTGCTTATTTATTTATTTCTCAGTGGAAATATGCACTTAATCCTGCACAATGTGGAAATACGTACTATATATATGGTGAGTATTGAAACACATACAGTGTATATATATAGATAGATAGATGCATGTTTGTGCGTGTGTTTTAAATGCAGACCATATTGATTTCAATGTGGAACTTATAAAGATGGGAGATATTCTTATCTCTGCAGGAAATAAAGTGTTTTGGGTAATATTTATGGGCAAGATGGTGACCAGCCTGTACACCCCATCATTCACAAAACCTCTTATTTAAGTCAAGGGAGGTACACTGGGGGCTGTTTCCTAGTAGGAAAGGAAATTATGGTCCAAGTACTGAGATCCCACCCCTCTCCCAAAATCACTGCAGGCCACTTGAAACCAGAGTATAATATTGGGGAAATACCAGTGTACGCTTACCCTCCTCTCCCGCCCTTTGCTAGGCATCTGCTGTTGGCAACTATTAATGGGATATCAGGCTTAATGGCTAATTGGTGTATAGCCCTATTAGCGATGCCTCCTCTGTGTCACAGGAGAGGGGAAGGGGTTTAAGGGGATCACGGCTCGCGCCAGCCCAACACCGTGGCAGAGGATGGCAAGGATTTCTGCGGTCGGGGTTTGAGGGGCTTCAGGAAATAAGGCAGCCACGGAGGATGCTGTGCGGCGTACCTGGGCTCCACGTGGTGTCTTTGAAAGATACGGCCCACGGGAAAAGGAAACAGAATTCATATCATTGAGCTTGGCTTGGGTAGTGTAGAGGTGCCTTTACTTAGGGCTTCCGTCTCATTCAGGACCCATCCTGCCCCAAAATAAAGAGAGGGTTCAGATGTTTCCATTTTTGAAACTGAGCCTGGTGGGGTAGAAAAGGGGAGGAGAAAGGGGAAGGGTAAAGCTTCGGTCAGTAGTTAAGGCAGTCCTGGGTTTATCCCAGTCCTGCTGTCCTCCTGACCTTTATGAGAGCTATATGAGAAACCGTACAGGTTTTAGCACAGTATAGTGCTTGTACAGAGTTTGTCCATAAGGCCAGCTGTGTTGTGCTCGGTTCAAGGTCCTTCTCAGCCAGCTCCCAGCCTCTAGCAGGAGCCAGTAGCTGATGCTCAGAGTTCAAGAACAACGCCAGTAATGCTTTCACAGATTCCCAGAACACGGTGTTAACTTCTGGCAACCTAGAGCTTTTGTGTTTGCTAGCTCAGGTGGGCTTTTCTTCTATGTATTAGTCTACGTGCACTTAAAATTCCTTTTTATCGATGGACTTTGTAACCTCCTCTGGCAATGAGTTCCCCAAATTCATTGTGTGCTGTGTGAGAACCAGGTGTGGCTTTATATGATTTTTCTAATTCAAAGTGGGAATTCTTTAGGACTGGGACTTCCCTGCTAGATGGAGAACGTGAAATATGTAATAGAATAGTAGCAGGTTTTGAGCTATTTTTTCTTGATTGCATTTGACAAGTCCTGTCTATCAGCTTAGGGAAACGAAAAAGAGCAAGCATCTATCTCAGCCCTGTTTTCATTGGTATCAGGCAGCATCTGAAGGAAAGCACTATTATTTGAAAGGATTAGACCCTGAAGAATGTGCAAGGGACATGAGAAGTATTGAAGCACAGTGGGTGATACCAGGAGCATCTGTGATCTAAGAAGCCCTCAGAAAGGCGAGGAAGAATGTGTGGCTGTTGCAATGGGTTCCCTGGAATGTCAAATGAACATGTGGGTGCCACCGGGTGCTGCCGAGAATGCAAAACTGTCTAGGTGGGCGCCAAGATATGCACTAAACAATATGAAACATGCCACGCAAAGCCGCTGCGGCAAAGGAGAGGGGTGGGGGCGGGGAGCAGGGTGCTGGAATTAAAACATAGATTAAGCTCCCAGTATGTTTTGCTCTCACTTCTGAAGTATCTGTCTCATGCTGTTCTCCTCTTAATCTGTCAGTTACAGTTAATAGCTGATCAGAGCAGTACTTTAATGAGTCAGCCAGATTGTTTGCATAAACAGTTGCTAGGCTGATGGAACCAACAGCAGTTTGATACCGAATTCTCCCTGTATGACTTACACCTGCACTCTCCCCTCTCTCCCACCCTCTGGGTTGTCTTCTGCCAGAAGGGCACCTGAACAGGCACGGTTGGGCGATCGGTTGTTTTTTAAAATGTATTTACATCCGTGCAGCATCCTTTTCCTTACCCATCACCTCCTCTGCCACCACCGAGATGAGATTTTGTGGCTAATGCGCTCCAGGACGTGACTTCAGGTGCAATAATTCACAACTAGAGCTTTGCCCGAGTACTGCTTTCTGCAAGCGGGTGTGAATTATTAAGCTCTCTTTCTCACCTCAGAGTGCCTTTATCAAGATTATAATAATAAAAGCAGTACAAGAAGAGCTAAGTGTGGAGCACAACTTGGGAGATTAAATTCAAATGCGTTTCAGTGTGCTCTGACATATTTACAACTTAAATATTTTGCTTTGAAGTGATTTCAGGCATTTCATATCAAGGTAATAGTTCTGTCTGAAAAACAAATGTTTGCAGTCTCATTCATTAATTACTATTATGAGAGAATCGAGCACCCTAAGGCTTAGAGCTCTACAGGTTCTGATCCAAATCTGTTTTCCTTGGCCTCATCTCAGCACTATTAAAAATGGCTTTCCATTTACGCAGTGCCTTTTTCTGTGACATTCTGAAAGCCCTTGATAAAAATTAATTAACCCATAATGCAAATCTGTCAAAGCTGGAAAAAACCCCTGGCTCTTGAAAGGTACTGCTTTGCATGAATATCTGGGCAGAACAACTCCCAGGATGAAACTTCTGATGATGCTACCATGCTTGAAAATGTACCTTTTAAAACAGTTTTTACGTAATGCTGTGTGGGCAAAGTGAGCATTCAATATTATTCTCTTCCACAGATGGAGAAAACAGTCACCAAGTGACTAAATAATTTGCTTGTAGTCACAGAGAAGAAGAACACAGTGTTCCTCATTCAAGCCACGTGCCTCTCTTATCCCCCTCCTGCACACTCAACATAGTTTGGGGAATCTAAAGGTTTAGATCCCTGTATTTTGCGAAAGGTGTAAGGTAAAGATCTGGACCCCTTTTGAGAGCTCACGATCCCACGCACAGTTCCCTTTCACTGAGTTGTGCTTGTACCCTGGCTAAATTTCAACTTGCCAGGTGGTTTTTGATTTTCCTAAAATTATGCTCTTGTTGTGGACTAGGTATTCCTTCCTGCTTTGAGATCCTCCAGAGGACACGGAGCCATGGACATGCCATTACCAGTTACTGGTACTAACGAACAGAGAAGATTTCTTGCAGCTCCTTTTAGGACATTTGGACATTGCTGAAGCACACCTGAAGAGTCAGAACCTGGTGAGGTCACTGTACGTGGCTGCCAGCCCCAGGATACTGGCACAAAGAAACTGGCACCATTGTGATAGAAAATGGACAGGGATTCACTTGACTTGCGCAGTGGGAGGGAATGTGATCAATGTGTAATTTACTTTCAGGGAAAGATGCATAAAGACTATAGTATAACGAACCTACAAAAATTTATGTGCTGGTTTTTAAATAGAAAATCACTTATACACCAGTTAACAGTATTTTAACATGAGTCTAATTCATGTTCCTTTTGTATTTTTGATCCTGTGTGTTATTCAGCATGACAACAATTGGGCTTTTAGGGGCTGAATTGTCAGATATATGTGGACATGTCTCCAAAAGTTCTCTCTGTAATGCCGCTTCTATTCACAATCTGTGATCTCCCAGGCCTATCTTTTAGACACGCTGTGGATTTAAAGTGGCATTTAAAGTACACAAGATGTTTCAGCTTCTACAGTCTGCAGGTGATGGGTACGTTTGGGTGTCATGGTGTTCTAAGGATGAAGAAAAGGGAATGTCATTAAACAAAAGGAAGTACTGAGCACCTGCTGAAATTCCTGTTGTCTTTGTCTTTCAGCCAGTACGTAGGTGCTGGGAAACCCTTTTGATTAGAATTATCTTTCCAATGGAGGACACATTTTTTGCTAGCGGTGTTTATTGGATGATAGGCAACGGCTGCTTTCCCTGAAGAGCTGCTTGGGGCCAGCTGGGGCTCGTGGAGGCAGGTGTGGTGCTGCCGAGGAGGGGCGGTGGGACGCCCAAGGAGAGGAGCTAGCCAGGTCAGTTTGGCTCCTGCAGGAAAAGGACTTTGACGCCCCAGTGTAGAGCTCCTCCTCACTGCACCCAAGGTAAGCCATTCTGGCTTCTTCTAAGGCAATTTTGATGGTGTTGACTGTAAAATGGGTTTATGTGAATGTCCTGGAAGTTGATTTGTACAAGTGGACTTGCGTGTTTCTGTGGTTTCAGAGGCTTAATTAAGGTTTCTTGGTCTTAATTTTTAGAGGATAGACGTGCTTATCTTCAAACAGTTTTAGGGAAAGATAGGGGAACTTGGGAACTGTTGTAAATCAAACCAATTGTTATTTATTTCAATTTTTTAAAGTCTGAATTGCAACAGTGCCTTTTTGATTGAGGAGGTTTATTATAGTGGTCCCTAGGGAGCTGCTTGGAGTGGGTTTCTCATGTGGATGGGAAGTGAAAGTCTTTCTCTTGTTGTGTTCAGTTTCTTCCCTTTCTCAGACAAAGTGAAGCTTTTCCATGTTCTGGGCCCTTGCTTTGTCCCCAGATTATCAACCCAGTCTGTCCCACTATTGTGCTTTTCATAGTTGTTGGAAATAGTTGTGTCTCTGTGCTAGCAGAACCACAGGAGCCTGATTTCTACCACCATTTTTGTGTGGATTTGCTAATATTGAATTAAGAGCGAACTTGGTCTTTCTCTTAGCGGTGGCATTCATAGGGTTGCTTCCCTTTATCTGGTTCCTATGTTATTGAAATATTGGTGGAATTAAGGATCTTTTAAGCCCTTACTGTGTGTTCTTGGTTTGTTTGAAATTAGCCAGAAAGCTTAAAATTTGGGAAGTGGTAGGAGAAAACAGACTGCAAGAAACCAATAGGTATTGTTGTGCTGAGAAGCCAGGCTGAAAAAACAATGTTCTTTTTTCACTGTTTGTGCTTTGATTACTTTGGTGCTGGTATTTGTAAAGAGTGTTTTGTGCTTATTTTCAAAGTTTGTTAACAAAAGGAATGCAAAATGATAAATAACCCAAATGTATGCTGTGTCAATTTTATTTTTGTTATTATTGGTACCAATGAAATGTCTATGGTGGTTGCCTATGTAATAGTGTCTCCCAAACTTGGGGTTCCTTATAGAGTTGGTTTGTTGTATTTGTTTGGTTTTTTTCATACAAGCCCTAATTGAAATCACGGTATAACTCCAATTACTTGCATAAATTTAAGATGAAATTGTATTTTTGTCTGTGTCTGGGATTTTTGTGTGTAAGAACTGCTGGCCCATAGGCAACAACTAAGATCATCTCCCCTCCCTCTGGCTATATTCTTGATAAATATGTAGGGGGAGGTAGTCCCTGCTTGGAGTACTTATAGTCTGAAAAAAACAAAGCACAGGAGGGGAAACAGGCATTGGCAAAGGAAGGTAACACACACAAAATTAGCACTGGGCTCAAAGGACAATATAACTCTCATGATGCATAAGGCAGTGCGGCAACCTCAGGCCTAGCCTGCCCTCCCTATAGGTACCCTGTAGGTACCTGCTCCCCTTCACCCACCCATACTCATGCTCACTCCTGTGCTCTCCTTCGCGCACACACGTCTGCTGAAATATTCACTGGGAGTGCGAAAGCAGCTGCTCTTGTAAAGAAACAACCTTGCATGTTACTAAGAAAGCGTTCCCACTAGTTCAGGCTTCAGCACGATGTTGTGAGTAGCCACCGATATTTACCATAAAAAATGCCCAAAGGAAGTTAGGTGTCCAGTCTTGCTCGTAGCACTGCTGTGGGATGGAGTCAGTGTGCAAAGGGTTAAAGATTAACGGGGCCGGATATGACAGGCTAATGTGCTTTCCAGGTAATCAAGATAAACTGAAGCTCATTATAAAAGGGATGAGCTTGAGCCGTCTGTAAAATACAAGTACCTTAGAGGAGGGTGGGGCTGCTTTCTTAGCGTTGGGAAGCGGAGGCAAGAAGGAAAGCGGGAGGTTTTATTCCTCCCAGTCAATAGGTCTGAGGATGGCTGCTTGCTCATTTATTATTTCTTTAGCGAGGCTATACTGGATAATCAATATGCTGCAGAGGAGGTTTTGATAGTGTTCATACATCCTGGGTGTGGTATATGGGCTAATCTGAAAGCGCCGCTGCGGGGCTGCGGTGGTTTTTTGCTAAGCTGCCAAGACAGATCCCTGTAAGTGGCTGGGTTTTTTTTATTTATTTCTTTTTTTTCCCTTCTCTTTCTTCTTCCCAAGGCAGGCAGTGGGAAATGGCTGCCTTGCTGAAAAGAGTCCCAGTGAAGCTTTTGTGCTTTGCATCTATCATGATTATTTTCCGCATCCAGCCTATTCAAAAGGGTGAGATTCTAGAAAGGAGCATCATATCTGTGATGCAGAGAGGCTGAGCGTTTCTCTCTTGGTATATAGGAAGACTATAGACCTCTGCTGTATATCTAAGCATTTCTGCCCTGCAAAGCACTGGGCTCCTGAGCCCCCCCCTCGATATGTCAAGTTTAAACCTTTGAAATACATTATTTTCATGCTCTGCAGGGACTTTTACAAGAGGATTAAGATACTTCTCTAGTGTATTATAGGGAAAGAAACATTATTCCCTTTAAAATAAAAGTGTTGGAGAAAAAAATGTTTACAAGTGCACTACAACTAAGTATCGTGTTTCCTAGCACAGTGTAAGTGCTCTTGCAGGCAGGCTCCTGTGCTTTATAGTGCTCTCGAACCTGTGCTAAGTCCTGCTGAATTCCCTCTGAATTGGATATTCAGTTGAAGATAGGGTCCAGCTGATGATACATCTTCCAGTTAGGCAGCAAACACTGCAAAATGGGTGAACTTCGGTCTCCTTTCTGCGCTCATCTTGTGAAAAATGAAACGGGGAATAGCTGGCACTGGGAAGTATAGTAGAGGTCACAATATACTTTTGCTGATGTACTGGGTGCAGACGTGGGTTCACAACTGTAACAGTCCTTTGATGTCTTCCTAAACTCCTTTTTCTATGTTGTGGTCTTTCACAGTTAAGTTCTAGTTGGCCAGAGCCATGAGAATGCTCTGGTCTCACCCACCTGTGAGGAGACCTTGTCCTGTGCCTCAGTCTCCCAGACAGACCACTGAGGAAAGATGATTGCTGGCATTCTCCAAGGGACTCAGAGACCACGCAAATGCAAAGTGGAATCTATTATTACAGTGTATTAGATCTTTGCAAACCTGTAAAACAGGGTGGGGAGTTCAGCTCAATAGAAAGCTTCCCATGGTCAAAATAGAATTACTAATGTTTGAGATTTTTCTTAATAAAGAAATTTATAGTATTCCCTATGAAATAGGAGCTATAAATGGTTTCTGATATCCAGAAAACGTATGCTCCTGTAGGTGCCTGACTGTAGACTGTACAGTGTCCAAAGTAGCTCTGCTTGTAGAAACATAGATCACTTACCCAATGTTGGATTTCTTTTGTCTTTTCCATTACCACCAGATACTTGCATGAAGAAAATGCAGCTTGCTGCTTTAGGAACTCAGATATTAGGAATGTCACACTTCTAAAAAAATAAAGAAAAATCCCTTCAACGTTTCCTCTTAGATTTTCCTACCTCTTGGCCACCTATCCTCTTTCTCCTTGCTTGACTTTGTCCTAGTTAATATTCCAACAGGTGTTTCCTTTTTCAGTGGAATTTTTTAGGCCGATGTCTCAAGAGGCCTTCTGCATAATAATGCTGTATTCATTATGTGGCAGCGTTACTGGGAGAGAACTTTATTTTCTTAACCCCACCATTTCCCCTTCTTTCAGTGAGCGTGGGGGGTGGAGGAGGGAGTGAGTTGTGATTTTCAGCATCTTCTGCTTCTTCGTCTTTTCATGAGACCACCACATGGTACCATTTTGAATAAACCCCACTGGGAGGGTGACAAGGATTTGGGTATGGAGAAGTGGGGCAGAAAGTCTCTTTTATTCAGCAGTTTGTAAAGCATCTCGGCTTCTGATTCCTGTTTCGCTTTCCTGTTGAGAGACTATTGGAAATGGCAGAGTTAAAAATAATGAAATTAAAGCTTGTAGGCAAAAGAGACTCATCCCTTTGTGCCCCCTGGTGCATTTTGATATTGCTAGAAACTTACTGCGGTGACATTTTGGTTTGAGGGTTAACAGGAGCCGCTCGTTAATTCCTACAGCAATTTGAAAGCTGCTGTTGAGGTGACTTCTCTGCCTCTTGTGAAATTCACCCCTTTCTACTTCTGGATGATGCAGAGCCATCATTGTCAGAGTGTGATGACGTTATATGTGAACATAAAACTAAAGAACAAATATGTTGTTTCAAGGTTTTACCAAGTTTGATACTTTTTTAAAAACAAGGATGGAGGGATATAAGGACTATGTGCCAAAGCTTCCCTGTGCTCGGGTTTCATCGTGCGTGAAATGCTGGTCTGTACTAGTGTTGCACTCCATGCAGTAGTATGGTCCACAACTGAGGAATATTTGCAAGTGCCTGCGGTAACTTGGTTCACTTCCAAGAAAAAAAAAAAAAAAACCAGGGGGGAAGAAGAATAGTAACAATGCAACATTGTAAGATCCTCATGTTATTCGAGGACTAGCAGAATATGATTTACCTCAAACTGACCAAAGCAAATAGTACGCCCACCAAGCCAAATCAGCAAAACTTATTGCCAAGTGGCATCACCGAAGCCGAGGGCTTAAATGGTTTCAAGAGAAAACATGGCATTTGGAGGAATATCCAGAGACGCAATACTAAATAAGCGTGTATGTGCCAATTTGGAGACTGATGCATACCTTCACACTACAGGACATGAACTTGACCTAGGAAGCTTCCAAGTTGATTATTTCATAACTGCATTAGTAAGTGAATGGCCAGCCCGTAGCACTTCATGTCTAGAATAAACAGGAGGAATAATGAATTCGCTCAGCCCAGTAGATTTTGAGTTTATATGTGAATGCTAAATAAATCCTTGTCTGTAGCATAGCACCAATCTGCACCTAATGAGAACATTGGAAAAGGGAAAAGACTTGTCATTTAAAGTTTCAAGTTAGCTTCAAACCACCTTGCTTGCCTTGGGTTCGCTTCTGTTACCTGCTCTGTTTTGAGACCCCTACGGTATGTCACTTGCTTTTCTCTCTCGCCTCTGCTATCTGTCTGCAAGACAGTGAACAGCTTTTATTTTTCTATCTCATCGCTGATACTTTGATAGTAAATTCTTTGGAGCAAAGACTGAATTATGGTGTGTTTGCCCACCAGAACAGGACACCACTCTTAAAACTATGACTGGTGCAAACGATATGATACTCCACTGTTATCTGCTGTTCTGCATGCTGCCGATGGATGGATTGCACAAAGGCAAGCTGAAATTCTTCTCCTTTTGTGATCCCGCCCCTTTTCTGAAACAAGAGGGACTCCCCATTCGCTGGGTGCCCTTGCGTCAAGACAGTTGTCTTGACGGAGATGCACAATTCCCTGTCCTATATGTGAGATAATACCTGCTAGGGGTTAGGAGGTATTGAAGGGAGAAAATGGAGTTTTGCTGCTGTCTGCAAAGAATTATTAATTAATTTATTTATTTTCTAGTGAAGTGTCCAATAAAGGAGTCATGGCATGCTGAGTGTTGGGCATTGATTAGTGGGAAAAGGAGCTTAGATGACCCTTCCAACCTGAGTCCTTAAATCAGGACCATATGTGCCAATATTTTCTTGTATACTGTAGATGTACAATATCATGTAATTATGTATTATGTATGGCAGAGAGGGCAAGGAAAGAGGGATGTGAGTGCTGGAGCAATATAGACTATGAATAGATTAGGTTCTTCTGTTATAACTCCATTAAAAATTGAGTGCACGGTAATGTTGTGCTATTCTTAGTACAGATAACTTTTTAAAAGGTTAAGACCAATAAATTTGCTCGCTGTTGCAGAGCTCCTAATTCTAGCATGGAATGGGGTAGGTGACCTCAATATGATGCTACAAATTATTGGAAATAAGACAATTGCAATTCTTGGAACCTTTAATATTGATTGCTTAAGTAAATCATCTGTTAAACGGCAATCTAATTTGAAAGGTATACATTGAACTGAATTAATAAGTGAACTGATCAGAGTCAGATGTTTAAAAAAACCCACAACACTGCTCAGTTGGGTTGATTGGGTGCTTATAAACAAATGTATAAGTGGGAGATGAGATTACCATATGTACTTAAGGCTTTTTTCTCATATACTGTGTTAGCCAGACATTAACGACAGGATCCTCTGAGAGACTGCAGCAATCGTTGTGGCTATAATTTTTGCAACACAGTAAAAAATATTTTCACAGCAGTACATTCTTTCCCAGGTTATTAATACATGAAATTATTAAATCCAAAATCCTTAAACCAGATTAGATTTATTCTATTTGTTTGCTTGGACAACAGAAGTTATAATTTATGTTCTTGCCAGGCTCCTCACAAATTCCTAGTCTCCTGATACATTATTTTGGTGTTTGGATCTCTGACTCTTTAGAAAGTTGCTTTTTGCTTGGTCATCCTTGTAAATATGCATATGAAAATTTTGATACATGTGAATAGCCCTTTAGAATTCAATGGGCCCACTGAAGTACGTATCAGAAGGATCTAAACTACAGGCTGTGGAATATCCAGAATCTGAGCTGCAATTTATCCTATTTGATAGGTACAAGTACTTTGTGTATTTGCACAGCTCATACATACAGTAACATTAAAGAAATTTGTCACAAGTATAAATATTTTCATGGTGAAATGTCTCTATCACAAAATCTTAATTTGGAGATTAATATATTCCTGTGTCTTTAAGGTGGGCTTTGTGTTATGCAGCTATTACAAATGTTTTTCAGGATTTCGAATTATGAATAAATATAATTACTTACTGATTCCATCCTTTATGTTTACATTGCGTAATTACTAGCCACTCTTGATGCTTCATAATAATTGACTTTATATTGATAAATAGATTAGCTAATACGGTAAATGATTATTCACCAGTAAATGAATCAGTATGCTTTTGACTTCAAGTGCCATTAACAATAAATGCATGGATTCAGGACAGCTTATGCATTTTACATTAAGCAGCCCCTGCATAAACACCCAGAAAGCAGGGACCAGTGCCCAGGGTTGCTCCTCCTTCCCCGTTGCACGCACTAACCACTTGTTCCGCCTCTCCTGAACTTGCTCTTGTGTTCCATGGTTCTTAAAACTGCTGCCGTACCTACAGCATGGACAGGCTTTCCTGGAAGGCTGTGGAGTTGTTTAAACTCTTTTTAAGGCTGAGGACAGATAGAATGAACTTCTGGGTGAATACGCACTGTGTACAATGTAGGTGTCACTACCAACCTCTCTGGCAGCTGTTTTTTCCCAAAAGAGAGTAGCTATATCTACATCTATTTTTTTTTTTTTTTTTTTTTTTTTTGCAAGCAGCCTAGCCAAGTACTGTAGGATTGGTACGGCCCAAGAAAATCCAGGGAAATTAGTATCAGTGCATCTAGTTTCTGGATCCTACAACAGATCTTGAGTTTATTGGACCCATTTGAGTCAATCATGGACACTGTCTGACTGTGGGACTGAGATGCAGGAAACTTCAGGTAGAAAAAGGGGACTGAGGCTCCTCTCTGGGAATATCTGGCTACTAATCAAGGCAATTTGGGATCCCTGTTAGAGACTTTAGTACCTGAAGACCCCCTAAGTTTTTTCTGGGTCTGACCCAATCTGCTGAAGGAGTTGACAGTCAAAATGATTTATGGGAGCAAATTCTAGACCATATGTTGAGTGAAATCTTGGCTCCATTGAAGTGAGTTGTGGGGGAGGCGGGGACACTGGCCTGGATTTCATGGCATCAGGTTTACAGCTGCTGCCTGCATGTGGGAAGGGCAATAGGATATAGAACAAATAACTTTTCTCACTGTCAAGGAGAATGGAGTGAGCTCTGAGCCTTAATTCCACTGTTCATTAAGTCAATAGTAAAATCACTGCTTTAAGGGAACTGAGGATTGAAGCTAGTCATGACAATATGATTCCCTGTGTCTGTCACATGATCTGGGTTTATTTTAGTCACATAAAGTCCCGTCACTTTCCTTTCTTTCCTCTTTTGCTGTCACTTTATTAACCGTAATGCTGTCTAGATGACATTCGAGACCTCAAATATCAACATACACCATATAATACATAAACGTGCTATTCCAGCCTCATTACAGCACCAGGATTAAAAAAAAAAGGGGGGGGGGGTAAGCTAAAATTAATGCAACAAAATTGGAACCAGTCCTTAAATGGATAGGAATTGTAACGTGACGTTACAGTTCTATAGCATCACATCCAGTTTGCTGGATTGCTTTAGATTAGGGTCCCAAATCCTGGAAATGTTTTGGCATGTGCTTAACCTCAAGGTAAATCACTCCCATGGCAACTCTTTCTGGCCTGTGACTCTGTTATGGTGAATTCCCTGGACTTCTGCTGCTTTGCCATACATTCCAACTCTTCCAGCTCCCAGAACTAGTGTTAAGTGTGTGTGTAAAATCATAAAGATCCTTTCTGGTACTGTGGGGAGATATCTCTCTGCTGAGCTTCAGAGGATGGAAAACCTTCTCATTGTTCTTTAAAAGCATGAGTTATTTCATGGATCAGGTATATAGCTACAGGATCAAATCTTGAGATCTTGGACTGGTAACCACGGTGCTGGAAGTTTTTCCCTTTGCAAAAATGCAGTACGTGTAAGTCAAGTAGTCTTCTAATGGCATTACTGAACTTGCATGTCAAGAAGGAGTTTCACTTGATGGTAACGTTTGAGATTTTTTATTAAAAAGTGTTTTGCTAGGTAGTGCAATTTCATGTATTTAACCTGGCTTATGGTTGCTTTGTCTCATGCAAACAGGGTGTTTAGTTTGTGGGTGGTTTTTTTTCCCGTCGAAACGCTTACATTTTCTTTTTCTACATTTTTTTTTCTCTTGTCGTATTTGGTTGTTTCATTTTCTTCGTGCTATCTCTTTCAATATTCAGTACTGTTAAGTCAAAGAAATATGATGTCTTGGTATGACATCAGAATGTTATAATTCAGTGATTGTCCTATATTGCTGACTTTTCTCTGCATGCTTAAGTGAAAATGCAATAAAAGGTTATTCGTGTATGAAAGATGAATGCGAATTTGAATGCTGGAGAAGCAGACAGATGTTGGAGCTAAAGCTGGTTGATGACAAAGCAGGACTGGAAGGAACACAACAGTCCGTCACCTGCTTTGCAGCACAACTCTGGCTATCAAGGACCTCAGTAAGAATATTAAGTTTATATGCCTGTGGCAGCCTATTAAGTTCACCTTGATGATTTGATTCGAGATACTCATGAGTACACCAGACTGCAAAAGCCCGGCTGTGGTCAGGGGAAGGAGGATTGTAGAATGTAGGATGGCTCCAGAAACTTTTGGGTGTAGGCGTAGAGAACTGGCCTGCATGGACAGAACGAGGAACTGCTCTGTCCTCCAAAGGTAAATGTATGGCATATGCTAATTTACCCTAGCTTTGTGTGAGATCTTTTTTAAAGCACAGCATGAGAGAGTAAAGCGATCCAGGATGGGCAGATGGTATGGAGGAAATAGTTGCCTACAGCTGCTGGGAGCAGCAAATAACAAAGCAATAGCAGCCAAAACTTAGGCACATCCAACTATGGGACAGGGAAAGCAAAGTCCTGGAGTTTGGGTAGAAGTGTGAGAGGTGGGAACAAGTTCAATTTTCAACATTTGGTCAATGATGGGTCTCTCCGTGAGATGAAATATCGTCTTGTTGATTTTTTTTATGATCCTTCTGTGCTGCGTTTCATAGAAAATCAGTAAAGAATTAGCAACTATGAACTGTTATGTTCTAAATTTTGACAGAATAAGTTGACCGAGACCTTATTTCTCTAACCAGCTAAACAGGATTGATTCCCAAGAAGTGTTTCTGTGACTCCAGGATTTAGTATGAGCTGTTGACTCTCATCCAGAGGATAACAACTCTGTTCTTCACTATCAGCAGAGCTGTTGTCAAGAAAGATTTAGGAACAAATGAACTTGAACCTTAATCTCTCCACAGAGGTATAGTAGAAAGCATACTTGGTCACATTTCTCCTGTGTGCCCACCTATTGTGGAGTCCTTGAGCAAATTAATCTTTTGGAAAACAAAGCCTGCAGTTATGAAATAACCAATGCTTTCTGGGTGCAGACACACATGAAATCAAGACCCCTATGGAATGGTTCCATGAAACTTAACAATAATAGAGCCAGTAATGGAAGAATGTATTGGTGAACCTAGAGTGCTTACTAGACAATAAGGCTATTTCTAGAAATCTATAGCAAGACTTTGTATTAAATTACATAAAATGGCTAGATCCTTACCTAAGTGAACATGGCCAATGAAGATCGGAACTTTTCTGTAGTTTGGGGGAAAAGAGAAGCTCTATAGAATTGCTGTTATATCATAGAAGCTGTTCAAAAGGTTTCTCATTTGTGTTTATAAAGACGAAAAGCTCACCGTGTGGGAAAACTCACTTAATGAATGCACAGGTCAGATATGACACATTTTTCATTACAGTGCTACATTGAATCCTGGCTTGGTGGTAATTTGGAATTCATAATACTTTGGTCTACTGAGCAAGCATAGTTAAATTTGCTCATTGGTAATAAAAAACCCATATATGATGTCTTTTTAAGGAAGCAATGTCTGTTTTGCAAACTGAAAAAATACGTCAGGGTTCGTTTGTGGGGGGGAGCAGGGGGGAGGTTGTGCAATGAATTGCAAGTATGAGCCAAAGCCTTGTGAAATCCAGCTTCTTCAGAACTTCTTCTGGGGACTGGATCCCTTCTCGCCTATAGAGAGTGTGATGGAATCTCCCTGTCTTCCTGTACTTTTTGTCTGGAAAAGAAGTTATTTGCTTTTCCTCAAAAGCTTTGAGTGCTTTTGGGAAATCAATGAGCTTGTACAAGTATCATTAGTTCCAGCAATTGTGAAACAGCTCCATTGCAAGTTTACAAGGGTCCTGTTTTCGCATTTAGCCTGGAGGGGTCCTGTTTTTCTCAATCAGGTTTTGGAGGCATGCAGTTATTGACTTATTCTAAGAGTCTAGAGCATCCTCTCTGATGGGATTGTGAAAATGTGTTTCTTCAGGGCAACCAGAACATGAGTGACTTTGAATCTGTGAAAACTTAAGCAATGAAGTCATGTATGTTGGTTACTTCTCTCTTTTTACAGACAGGGAGCTGATAGAGAGGAATTAATGGGAGATAGATGCCTATGACAATTAGAAAATCCTATTTCCTAATGGCATTATTCTATGTATTCACCATTACGTTACATGGTTTTCTCTTTATCTTCAGTTATTCTGGATAACAATGTGGTCCCAAATGTGGTCTCAGGATAGTTCTTGATGTCATATAAGAAGTTTAGGACACACCTTGAAAAGAGATTTGATGCTTTTAGATCAGAGAGTCGAGTTTTCAAAAGACAATTATCCCTTCTTTGAGTACTTTAAAAATTGTGTTTTGTAATCAGTAAGAGGTGAATTTATGATGTGAGAGGCTAAAAAATCTGTACCTTTCCTTTATTGCTAGCATCACACTCTCCTGCATTCCTCCTCTGCTCTTCTCGCTATGGTCATCTCGGCCGCTCTTAATCATAGCGCACAGGCAATATCACGGGGGCAATGTGACCCATTAGGCAGTAGACCTGGCAAACTGGATACACAACTGTTCTGGCTTTATTCCCAATGCAACTCCACAGCCCATTAAAAGGCAGAACAATTAATTAAAAAAATAATTTGCTGCTCTGATAGGATTCTTTTGACGTGAGGCAAAACTCAGGAAGAATTTTGAAAAGCAGGATTTTTATTTTAATTTGTCTTCATAGAAAATAAATATTTTATTTAAAACAACAAAAAAACTCCCTCTCGTTTTGAAGAAGACCAGTCTTTAAGATAATGAACATCCTGTGTCTAAAACATACCTTCTTTGCTTTACAGGTTCTGGGGGGAAAGACTCTCTGGTTCAATAAGAAACTGAGTAGAATGATGTATTTTGTCGATTGAGTTTCTGCGTGTATTACTTCTATGGTGTGTGTTTTTCTTAGTTTCAAGATCTCCTACTTAAGCCAAAGGAATTATAGCTTTTTGGTGTTCCATGTAGCATTAATTGGTACTAGTTGGACTACCAGACAATAAAAAGAAATCTGCTCTTTTAAAACAGAAGTAGCACTATTAGAGAATGGAATTTTGGATGGATCACCCTTGCTGCTGCTATTCTTTTTTTGCTCCGCTCTGCGGTATAATAAACAACCTTTTGAAAGACTTATTTTATGAGATCATTTTTGGACAACATAGCAACAGTAAGGTACCTACACCTGCGTTTTCAGTTTCTAGGATATATTGGTGCCAGGTGGGAAAAGAGTGGGAGATCGAGTCCTTGCAACAACCTTTGCAACTGGATTTTTACAGCAAGGGAGAGAGACAGCGAAAAATAGTCAACATTATTTCAGCACAGTGGGGAAGAAGGGATGAAAGCTCTGCAAATGAATTCATTGTGACAACCTTTGTGAAGAATCTGAGTGTTTGATCTTTTAAAAGATTTAATAATTCTTTTGATAGATTAAAGAATGAAATGGGTGGGAGGAGGAGAGGAAGTTAACTTTTCTCCCTGATTCTGTCAAAATAGTAAAT
Source organism: Larus michahellis (assembly GCF_964199755.1). NCBI lineage: Eukaryota > Metazoa > Chordata > Aves > Charadriiformes > Laridae > Larus > Larus michahellis. The sequence goes on from NC_133912.1 coordinate 5,181,895, forward strand.
AAAAAGAGCAAATCCCTAAATTTAGTAGGCTTCTTCCCACATCACCTCTTGATACATGTCATGTTATAGTCGAAACTGTAGACAAATGCTTGGAAATATGACCCTCTAGATAAAGATTGTGGACAATGATCTAATGTGCTTATATCCAATGGAAATTGATCTAAAAAGCAAAGTAACTGAACGCTTGGAAATCAGTATTTCCACTATGTAGCTATTTATGAAGTTGTACGCGTCTCCAAAAAGCCAGGCCTTCAATCACAGCTAATTTTTTTAATTATTATTTTTTTCCCCTGCTTTACCCATATATTCTATCACTTGCTGATGCCTTTAGGTATCTGAGCAATGCAGCATTTTCCCTGGCAAATATCTTCAAATGACCTCCAACTGATGAAGCTAAGCTCTGAAGGTCTTTGCACTAAACACTGCTGAACTGTATCTTAGGATAATTTTTGGTTTCTTTTAGCTTCTCAAACTTTACGTCTCAGACCCCATTCTTAAAGCTAAATCAGATTCCTGATGCTGTGATGTAGAAAGTAAATTCCTGGTAAATTTTTTCTGAGGTATCACTTAAAAAACCCCTGGAACAACAAAACACAAACCCCCAAGAACTTACAATGGGTAGATTTTTCTATTAAAGGACGTCCTTTTAAAATAAGGAAATTATCTGTTGCAGAAAAAGATATTTTGGCGGATCAAACCTCTCTCCTTTGAAGAAGTAGTTGTTCCCAAAAATTAACAGAGGGCTTTTGGTTTACGCTAGCCATTAGGCTACCTTTAGCTAACAAACAAACAAAAGACAGTTTTGACTGGTAACAGCTGTCATACAATCTTCCTGCCCTTTTCTACTTACACGTATAATCATTTCGTCATCGAATACTGAACAGCCTTTAGTATGATAAGACCCCAGGGTCCTACAGAGGTAGCCAGAAACTCATCTGGGCCAGAGCTGAACAGGAAGGGCATTCAATGTAGGCATCTATTTCAAAAGACTCCACATAATGAAGATTAATTAGGCCTTCTTTACCAATCAAAAGTTAAATACACATATCCAAGGCCTCGGGCTTCCTCACACCATTGAAGAGTTTCCATGGAAAGCCAAGAAGAATAAAAAGTGTTAGACAGAAGAAAGGTGATAGATTCCCCACTAAAGTTACTTTAAAAAATGCACCAAGATTGACTTTGCTTACTCACATACAAGTACAAAATGCTGCAACATGCACTTCCAGCACAAAGCAATGTCGGAATAAGACTATACCTCTGTTAGCACTAATGCAGCTGGCTTCTCCAACCACGTTATGTATAATCTTCTTTTCCGTGGCTGAGGGCATCACTTCTGTATTTCGTGTACACCATATCAGACACATGCAATATTTTTCCCTTTCCTAGCAACAGGACAAATTCACATACCTATCTCTTCATTTTTTCAACTTGAGTCTATACTGTGAGCTAGACTTCGATTGGACTTGAGAGTCTTTCTCAAGTAGGTAGCTTTTCTTTCTGATCTGTTTTCCTCTGAGATGTTGCTTGGCCCACAGCTCAAATGCAGTTTGGAGTGATCTTGTTCTTTGATGCTACAGTTTCAGGCCTAGGATCTAAACTAATTTTTCAAATGGCACCAGTGGGGAGTAAGACGCCGATGAAGCATGTACTCGAATTGAGGCTGTTGGAAGGGGATGGGAATGACTTGCTTGTATTTTCCCAGCTGAAGGATGTGTTCGAGTAGTTGGCGGAATGAGGGGCTACGTCTAATGCAATCACTAGCATAGGCCATTGCAAAGGCAGAGTAGGGGGTTTGACTTTATAAGACTTATTAGGTACAGACGTCCCCAATCGCTACTTTAGAAATAACAGGCTGTTGCTATTGGCACAAAGAAAACTTAGGCCACGAGTGGAAAAGGAGCTGAGCCCTGGCTCCTCGCGGAGTGTCTCCAGCACCTTTGGGCACGCCAAATCCTTGTAGTGTCTTATTGTCAAGGCTGCTGACTGCTCTCATTAACTTCAAGTGGAATCGAGTGCTCAGCACAATGGAAAACCAAGCCCTTCACTGCTTTAAAGTGATCTTTGGGGTTTCATATTTATTTGCAAAACAGGGTAACGTATCCTGAAAAAACATTTTTTTCCTTGCACAGAGTTTTAGGTAGACGCATCTAGGAAACACATGTTCTTCTAACACAATAGCAACTTACGAATAAGATCATACTTGTATTTGCATTAACACGGCTGGCTTCTCCAACCAGTTTTACATAATCTCCTTTTCAATGGGTAAGGGTGTCATTTCCCCTTCATTTCATACAACTGTGCTTTGAAAATGTAGGGAGGAAGTATTTAAAGAAAGTCCGCATTTTATGAAAGGGAAAATTGCCGGCGTTCCTTTGTGTGTCTCAGTAGGATTTGGATAGATTACTCATACTTAAAAAGGAAGGGAGCTTTTGCTTTCTCTTCTCCTTTTTTAAAAACTTGCATTAACATGATGTATTGACATATTACAAAATCCAAAGAATGTTGGAGAGCAAATCAACCACGACTTTGTCCACCAGTTGCAACAAATTCTTAAAACGTCGTCACCTTCTGAAATAAAATTGTCACATTTTGGATACAGGCGACTTTTATAAGGACTAAAGCTTCCCCTGTTAGATAGGGACAACAGCATGTGCGCACTCTCACTTTCTCTTTCTTTCTGCTTAAAAATTGATTCTCTCTTTTTCTTTCTTTTGATCCAATAAGCTTGGTACGAACACAGCACACTTTAACAATTTTCATAAATCAAGCAACTGGAATAGATTTTAATACAGAATTGTATTACTGCAAGAATGCAAGGCATGCAAGCTCTAAGCACTAACATTTCTGTTAGTTGAATGGAAGCCAATACTTTAGCTGTAAGCATGTTAAAGGAAAATAACTCCCTGCTACGTTTCTGGGGTCTGTGATGTCAAAAATCCTCCCTGTAAGTAACTTGCAACTTTTTCAAAGTTGTCCTTGTCTCATGGGTGATCTGACTGGTCAGTCACAGTTTGAAGAGTATGTTTTATTCTTCGTGGTCAGATATGAAAGTCTATTGAACTATTGCACGCTCTCTGGCATTCTTTGATTAAAAATACACGTAGGAGTAGAATATGAAGCATCGTTGCTGTAAGGACTTCTAAGTGCAGTGGTACCTTTTCATAACGGTTTTCTATACTTTATAGGACGTATATTTATATTAGCTTTGTTAATTTGACACTTGCTAATCAACCATTGATGATGATTGTCATTCTTGTGAAGGACGCTTTATCCTATGAGGTCATAAAGACATTTTATACACTTAATTGCACTGTGCGCATGTGTGTATGAATCTCTCTGCATATTTTTATATTTACAAAAGATGCTTATGCTAACACTACTTCTTTGGTATACTGTTTGTATTTCTCGTCTTCCTTCTCCTTTGTTGCTCTTTTTTTCCATTCATTAAATGCTGCTCATTGTTAAATCATTAACAAAGATTTAAAGGTAGAGGTGATTTTGCTGCTTAAAACTGAGGGGGGAAAAAAATTGCAAGAAAATTTTAAAAGGGCTTTTGTGAAAAACTGTTGATAAATGTTCAACCTTCTATCTCCTCTTTTTTCTGAAAAGGAGAAGGTTTTTTGTGAAATCAGTTGATGACATTTTCATCTAAATCCATTTATTATCTCGTATTTGAAAAGCACTTAGCTCAATAGGGCTCTGTACCTTCGCTGAGCTTTCTAGGTATCATTATATCAAGCATCCTAACTTAAGCATGGATAAAAGATAACACTGTTTGTTATTCTCTCCCTTAAAAAAGAAGGCAAGTCAGTTAAGGCATCTGACACTGAAGGTGTCGGTCATCAAGCCAATTTGAAGGCATTTCAGTTCATATTTTGGCACCCAATTTTATTATTTTTTTTGTCTTGACATTCCACAGGTTTTTCATGTCTTGGACTAGCCATAGTCTACATGTCTGAAAACTAATCAGATTTTGAATTGTCCTTTAGGGAACCACGTTTACTACTGATAGTACTTGAACATGTGGATTCCTGAGTTTGCAGTTTGGGTTCCCAACATTACATATTCAACTTCAGAAACCGAAGGAATCAAAGAAATTATTTCCATTTGCATGTACCATTCTTTGGAGAACAGAGCCCTCTTCTAAACATAGCAACATGTATCGGTTGTCACGGGGCAATAAGATAGCTTGGGCACTGCAGATTGCTTTTCTGCTGAAGGGGAGTACTGGTACATTCTCAGTTTAATTGCCCTATTTAGACTGGTGTACCAGTCTTGGAGCAGGAGTGGTCAAATAATATGCAGGATAATCCCTTCTTATAGGAATCTCAACCTAACCTCAGTGACTGGTACCCAGAGACTGATTCTGGCTCAAGAACTGACCTCAATCAGAGAGCGGGGCAAATGCAGAAAGCAAATTATCTCACTGCTTCCACAGTTTGCTCCCGAAGGACTACAGAACCTTGCATAAACAAAACTAATTATAACACACAAAAATTTCATAAAACTAAACCTTTGCTTGCAGGCTAACAAAAAAGAACCTGGAAGAGTGTATGTCACAGTGCCATCTACTGACGCCAGTCACAACAAAATACAAAGAATACCCAATTACAGTAATAAAATAAATAAATAAGGTGGGAGTCTTGGAAGGATTATAGTCTTATGTTTAAAGGAAGGAGATGACTGCTAATTAATCTAACAAAAGAGAAAGCCTCACCTACTGTCAGGTTAGTCATCCCACAAATGTCAGATTTCTCTTCAGTGCAATATGTTTGTTCTTGTAATTCTTGGAAAGAGACTATTCCACTGGAGGAACGGCTGACCGTAACTCTTAGTGCCAGCTCCCATATTTCTATTTTGTCTTGATGAACGCTTTATACTGTAGGAGAATTACAGCCTACTCTGGCGAGCAATTTGAAAACATAAAGGAATTCCATAAAGGAATGCCATTGCTAAATAAAATCTGTTCAGTCTACTGTGCGATAATTTTATCTGACACAGAAAATGAGCAGTAACTTGGAGGCAGGTAGGAGCAACATGTAATCCAGTTGACATAAATGAAAAGATGATACTGGCAGAAAATTGGGCTGCATATGAATATAAGGGCTGCTGAATAATAGGGAATGGAAAATGACGTACTTAGCAGCAGTAAGGTAAAGATGAAAGAAGTTCAGAAAACATTTGTACGGGAGAAGCCAAGTACGAGTCAATAAAGACTGAAATTCTTTGCTCCCAGAAGCAGAGTTGAATGCTGAAGCCTACGGTCTTAGCTGTGTTGCGGGTTGCCAAATGGTAAAGTGTCAAAACAATTAGATTTTATTCTCTGGTTGCTAATGTGCAAACTGAAGTGGTGGCTGAGATGTTCAGCAAAACGTTACTAAGCAAGATGATGTATCTTCTTCTGTATCACTTTCAGTAATTCCAAGGTAAGAATGAAAAGAAGGATGAGAAGAGAGCGATTGGGAATTGAGAGGCAGACAAAAGGAAAGTCAAGAGGTGAGGAGACAGTGGAATGTTGATTGAAAAAAAATTATATGTATTCTTAAGCCGTATGTCAAGTATAAGAATTCAGAAGGAGGATAAAATTGAGTACCTGAACTGTACTTGCTAAGATGCACTCTGATATATTGTGGCAGATGGGGCTGACGTCCTGAGAGAGGCTAAGAGGTGAAAGTAATAATGAACAAACTTCACAAAGTAGCAGTAGAAGAAATACTAGAGCTGTTTCAAGAGAAACAAGCAGGAGATGTTTAGATTTATGAGTTCTTTTGGATAGCAGCCATGGTTTGTCTTTATTTCCTAGTAACTGGTTCTTGGTTGGAGCTTCGTCAGGTCATCAGATTAGTGCTATCAGCTCTAGAAGGTTTTTAGTCCTTTTGGAGGATCTAGCAGGTGGGGAACTAACATGGAGTGCAAACATGATATGCTTTAGGGGGAGCTGTCTTGGTAAGTAAAAGCAGTGGAAATAAGCAAGAATAGAGAGGGGATTTTATTATGGCACCATCTGTCTCCTTGCTGTTAATATTTTTCTCAACTTTTTGCAATCGTTTTGAAACTTGGATTAAAGGATGGGTGGTGTAGTTCAGAACTTGCTGCTGCTATCAAGGGATGGTTTCAGAAAAGAGACCTAAGCCATGATAATAGCTGTCCATCCACTACAGCACGAAGCGGGTGTTTCATTGGAGTCAACTGGATGACATTGATCTTTAGCACAACTGAGTGTTTGCTCGGATCAGGGCCAACAAGTGAATTGTAACTTATTGCACTTTCTGGGTGTTGGTGTAAGCCTCAGGCAAGGTATTTCTCCTGATACTTTTATTTCTCACTCTCTTCTTCCTTGCATTACTACATTTAAAGTCAGTTAATGACAGTACAGACTTCTCTTAAATGATCTACATCTATACAGCACCTAGCACCATGGCACGGTGAGCTAGGACAAGCACCCGCTGAATGACAGTGAGCCCTGGCAAGTGCTTCGCTATCACATTGCCAGGTATTTTTCAGCCGATTCAGAGACTTCAGTTTTTATCTTTTAATTTCATTGAAGAAAGTAAAGGAAGCTTCTGATTTTTACTGGTGGATCCTGATGAGGACTGAAGCAGTTTAAACTTCACCGACCTTAATCATGCAGGTCACCCTTCTAGAACTTTTGTTTGCCTCCTGTTGAGCTGCTGAAGAGAGGAGGTGAAAAAAAAAAAAAAGGCAGCTTTCAGTTACTAAACCCCCTCGTGGTATTGAATTCTAACCAAGTACATCTATCCCTGCCAGCCAGAAATGCCAAAAGGAGGAAAGCTGCTGAATCAAAAGAAAATTGGGATTGGGAGGATGGTAGGGAATACGAGAGTAGCACTAGGTGAGTTTATTTGATAGACTTGCTGCTGTTTTGTGTTTGCAGATCATCTGGGAGTAGACTTAGGTTTTTTGAGTCTATTATTACTGTTTTTTGTTCCGAAATTATTTAGCAAATGTTTTTTGAGAGCAACTTCCAGCATATAGATTAGTTATCACCAGCTATTTGCTGTTCTTGAATAAGTTTTGCTGTTCTGAGCCTAACTTACAAGATGCCAAAAGCTTTTGAACGCCGCAGGCTATGGTCTGAGTAAATGGGAGTTCATGGTGTGCTGTGCCTCTTGGGTTCAAATCCTATTTGCATGGTGTGGAGTGGCCACTTAAATCATGTGGTTTTCTTTCTGCTACCTAACTGAGTGACTCTCAAGGGCCTTTCAAATCATTCACGTGAAAGGTCCCAGCCACAAGTACTCAGGCAAATAGAGTAGCCCTGGCGCTTTCTCCCCATCTGCAAGCCCTGCTGTACGGCCTCGTGGGCCGGCAGCACGTGGCACGGCAGTGGGAGATGACAGACAAGAAGGCATAGCAGAAGGTCACAACCTCTGGTCTCTTGCTTCTCTCTGAACCGCAACACATCCTTCCTCTGGGTCCGCAGTGTGGATCCTCTGTGCCTCCCTGATGCAGGCCATCAGTCGGTCACTGACGGTGAGCTCGGGGGAACAATTTGGAAAGTGAGCACTGCCTTAAATACTGGTGTCCTGCTTGCCTGCCCAGGTGGAGTGGTCCTGGAGAGACAGGATGGACAAATGGCCCTACCTTTGCAGCCATCATATGCTGCGATGGAGCATCTCCTCACCGTGGGGGGTGGCAGAATGGCCCACCAGTTTTAGCATGCAGTCATTTCTCTAATTTTTCAAGCAAAGGTGATCTTTTGACCCAAGTGTAATTATTTTGTTGTATGCATTGGTGGTGGTAACTCCAAGCGTGTGCTTGTTTCACTGTAGACTTTATTGTACCTGTTGGGGTACAAACCCAAACTTAATTTAGCTGCGTCTTTGACTTTGAGACAATGAGCAGCCCCTGTGGCATATTCTCAGCTGCTTTATTTTTCCGAAAACCACCAGTCTGCTTCCTGAGAAGTCGGGTGGCATTATTAGGAAACCTATGAGATATGCACACTGGCCTTGTGCAGGAATGTGTCTTTGAGCGTGGTTTGCTACAGTATGCTGTGTAGTCATCAGCTAATAAATGCCAATTTATTTAGATATATACTCTAGCCATGGCTGTCTGCTCTTCCGAAAGATCCTGTGTATGTCCTTTCTCTACCACACTCAGTGTAGTACGTTTGCTGAAGCCGCTGTTGCGTACGCTTAAGCAATAAAACATTTACAGCCGTTTCAAAAATTGTTGCAGTAGGCATTTTCCTCATTAATTTTACCATTGTAGATGGGAATTCATGAGGTGCGAAGGGATGCAGTCATACCTAGTACTATCCCTGATCCTGCTTATAACACCAAGCTTTTAAGGAAAAATGCATTGAAACGAGAACGGAATATTTTTGGGAAGATGAAGCAAGAAGCACAATGGAAGTAGTGACACTCATGCAGGTCCACATCCAGTGTCGCAGTGACTGCTTGTGCTCTGCATCGTTACATTGATTGTTTTGTATCAATTTACCAATTACCGAAGTGCGATCTGCTGGTACACTTGGAGAAGA